>NW_006399782.1:16279248-16317542 GCF_000299155.1 Elephantulus edwardii | reverse complement strand
CAGGAGGGGAAGGCCCTCTATGAGGTGGATTGATTCAGTGACTGGGGTAATCAGGATGGGAGTGTCAGAGACAGTGCGATTGGCACAGGGCAGAGCAGAGTTTAGGGCTGTTGTACATAGGGTCGCTATGAGTCACAAGCGTCTCGACGGCACATAACAACAACAACAATGAGGAATCACTTTTTAATTAGCAATACAACTTCCTTTAGACTATATCTTGGCTTTTCTTCTGTATTTCTGCAAAACACGAAGTATTGTTTCATTGCCCTGTATATTTTCAACAAATAGTGCCACCAGATTGACTGAATGACTCACTGACTGAACAGCTTTTAAATCGTTTTCTTGGAAGTGTAATAGCATTCCTATTTCAACAAGGACTTGTTCCTCTGCAATTCATAGACTTAAACCACAATTTACAACAGTAAAGCCCACCTGCCACAACAACTTCAAATTAAATAGCAATATTTGTTAAAATATTTTGGAGCAGAATCTGCGGAATGCAACTGACATTGGCACAGAATAGAAATTGTTTTCCACAAGACAACACTGGCATACTGACTGATGGAAGCTTGTTCCAGTGCCCTGACAAACAAGCAAACATTCAGCCCCAATCTGTTGGACCTCAAAGCCCATGAGCCTCCCAGATTGCCATCTTCATGCTGAATGCAAAGTAATCACAGAAGCTTGAAATGATAAATTGTGTAGATGGCTGAGGTGGGAAATAATACATTTAATCAATCTCTCCTTTCCATTTTTCAGATCCAAAACATAAAACTCAAATTATTAATAGAAAATGATATTTTCCTTTCTCAACATCTGGAAGTGAGAATGTCTTTTTTCCACTATACTTGAATAATCTTACATAGGGCTTTGCTTCTATATTTACAGTTAGTGTGTTGCAAATAATCACACACAAACCAATTGCCCTGAGTCATTTCTAACTTATAATTACCCTCCAGCAGATTCTAGGATGAAAATCTTTATGGCAGGAGGCTTCTTATTTTTCTCCCTCAGATCAGCTAGTGGATTCAAAATGTTAACATTTTTAGTTAGCAGCTCAGTACAAAACATACTTTGCTACCAAGGTTCTTTTAATCACATGACATTGTTGTGGTTGATGTCATATGCCGTTGGTTCACCTGCGACTCATATTGACCCTATGTACAACAGCTCTGAACCCACCAGCCATATCCTAAGCCAATATCACTGACTCTGACACACCTACCTATTCCCTTTACCTCAGTTACTGTATCAATCCATCTCATCAGGGGTCTTCCTCTCCTGCACTGTCTCCCCATCCTTCCAAGCATAATGTCCTTCTATAAGAACCAGTCCCTCCTGGCCATTTACCCAAAGTGTGTGAGATGGGGCTTCAAAATCCTAGCTACTAAGGAGAAACATGATTTCACCCTCTCCAAGACAGACCTGTTTGTTTTCTTAGCAGTCCATGGCATGTTCAAGACTCTTCTCCAGTACCACAACTCAAACGTGTCAATTCTTATTCTATCATCCTTAGTTATTGTCCAGCTTTCTGATGCATAGCAAGTAATTGTGAAGACCATGGTCTAGATCAGGTGCACTTGTCTCTAGGCTGACTTCGCTGTTTTTCAGTACTCTGAAAAGGTCCCTGACAGCAGATATTCTCAGTACAATTCATCTTTTGATTTCCTAACTACTTGTGTCCAGAGTATTAATTGAGCAAGCTGAAATTGTTAATAACCGCAATCCGTTCTCCATCTCTTTCGGTGCTGCCAATTTGCCCAGTGGTGAGAAACTTTGTTTTCCTGACGTTGAACTTCAATTACACAATAGATACCATAATTCCTAAAACTCCATAAGGTACTTTATATTTAAATCTATGATTTTTTTAATGTCCTTACCAATCTGCCTTCCTCACTATAAATGTTACCATAGGAGAAAGCAAATGTTTTATTGAGCTTTTATCGTGTGCCAGGTCTTCAGCTAAACATCTTGCCCACTGATGCCCTAACATTGTTCTGGAGATAAAATGAAAAGGGCATCACATTTATAAAGCACAATGTAATTTCAAGTCTTCAAGTTATTATTCCTGGAAAAGTATACTCATTTTTAATTCTCTTATTTAACTTGTCAGATCAAACAGCTATGATTTAACCAGGGCTTTTGAAGTAATTTTCCTCTTAAATCTACCATTATATAAAGGAAAAAGGAATAAATCTTTTCTGAGAGTTGCATTTAAAAATTCAGATGACCACAGATCTTAATTATTTTCTCTTCTCTTCCTTTCTTTTTCTTATATTCTCATCCCATATTTTAATTTTTTTTCTCTTAAACCTCTCTTTCTCTTGTCTTCTAATTGCTATTGTTGTTTATGTGTGCAATTGAGACAGATTTGGCTTATAGCTGACCCTCCAACAAACAGGTTATCAGAGGTAGTAAATCACTCATCTTTCTCCAATGGAGCAGCTGGTGGTTGAATTGTAATGCTTTGGAATTGCAAAAGAACTTCTTACCACTAGGCCACCAGATCTGTCTTCTGGTCATTTCTTTTCAAAGTTCATCATAGCTATCTTAAATCAAATATGTCATGAATGAAATATGTTCTCCTATGAAGAGTCTAAGAACATTTTAAGCTCTTCCTGTTTCTTGGTCACTGTGTACTCAGGACACTGTGGTGGCTTAGTCCATAGGGAGCTATCTTGCTAACCAAAAGGCTACAACATCTCTGGCAGTTTGAACCCATCAGCCTCTCTTTGGGAAAATGACAGCCAATCTCCTCCCATTTAATGTAAAGCTCTGGAAACATACGCAGGGTCAGCAATGACTTGGTTCCACCACTCACTGGCAATAACTTTGCTTTAGTGTAGTCCCTGGCCAAAGTCTGACTTCTTCTGGGGCCTGAGTTCATTTCTAGAGCTTGTTACCTTTTCTGAGATCACACTTATGAATTATAAGGAACAAAATGTTTTCAGTCCTAATTCTTTTCCATTTCCTCTTCATGTTTAAAGGTCTTATTTAAATTATCCCCCTACAATTCACCTTTTAATTCTTTTCCATTTACCCTCATATAACCAATACTGATGTCGGAAGAAACTAAATAATGTACTGGAGCGCTGAAAGGGACGTCATGCTTGGGAGGGTAGAGGGACAGTGCAGGAAAGAAAGATCCTCGATGAGGTGGATTGAGTCAGTCACTGGAGTGTTGGAGAAAATAAGATTGGCAAGGGATTGAGTAGGGTTTTGGGCTGTTGTATGTAGGATTGCTATGAATCACAGATGACCCAACAGAACATAACAATAACAACAACCCTCATAAATTGCTATTGCATTGTTCATTTTTATTCCTTTATTCACTACAAAGAAATAAGCTAACAAAAATCTTTTTTTTTTTTTTTTTTTACAAAAATCTTTAAGAAGTATATGGTTTCTATTTTCAACAAAGCATCATTAGACTTCCTCATTTTAACACTGCAGAAAATTAGATCTGAAATATAAACACATCTATAGGTTCAGAAATATATTGACAGTGATGGTTGGATAATGGCAGGTGGTATTATACTGTTATTGTCAAGTACTGTCGAATCAAGTACAACTCATAGCAAAACTTTGAACATTTTGGTGAGTTGTACATTACTAGGAGATGAAAAGCTGTACCCTACCTATGTTAAATACAAGAAGATTCACAAATAGTGGTGGTTGTTATTTGCAGTCGAGTTGAGTATGATCCTTAGAGACCCTATGAATATAGTGACCATCTCTACCCTGTCCCATCCTGTACCATCCTGATGTACTAGAGCTAGAGCCCATTGCAGCAGTCACTATATCAATCCATCCAGTTGAGGGTCTTCCTTTCTTTTGCTTACCCTGCAACTTTCTAAGCATGAAGTTATTCCAAGGAATAACTTTTCCTAGCAACATTCTCATAGCCTGTGAGATAAAGCTTTATTGTCTGTGCCTCCAAGGAGCACTCTAATTGCACTTCCTTCAACGCAAATCTATTTGTTCTTTTGGGTAATCCATGAGATATTCAGTACCCTTTCCCAACACGAGAGCTCAAAGGCATCAATTTTTCTGTCATACTTATTCATTGTCCAGTTCTCAGATGCATAGCAGGTCATAAGAAAGAGGATGGCCTGAATGAAAGCACGTTGGTCTTCAAGCTTACATCATTGTTCTTCAATAATTTAGAGAGATCTCTGACTGAAGACTTTCCCAGTTCTATATGTCTCTTGATTTCTTGACTGTTGGTGGATCCAAGATGAAATAATTGACAACTTTATTTTTTTCCTCCCTCTATTGTTATATTGCCTATTGGTTTTCAAATTTTTCAGTGTAAGAATTTTTATTTTGTGACATTAAGATGCAAAGCATATTAAAGGTTGTCTTCTTCAAACTTCTGCAGCAAGCAAGTGCTTCAGTCCTTCTTACTATCAACAAGCAAGCTTTTATTATTTGCATAATGCAGGTAATTTATGAGTCTTCCTCCAATCTTGATCCACATTCTTTTTCATAGAGTCCAGCTTCTCTAATGATTTCCTCAGCATATGAATTAAATGGTATGGAGAGAAGATGAGACCCTGACACACTTCATTCTTCATTTTAAACCATGTGGTGTCCTCTTGCTCTGTTCACACAACAGCCTGATCTAGATATAGGTTTTGCATGAGCACCATTAAGTGTTCTAGGATTCTCATTCTTCTCAATGTTAGCCATAACTTTCTGTGATCCACCCAGTCAATTACCTTTGCATAGTCATAAGGCATAACTAGATATTTTTCTGGTATTCTTTACTTTTGGCAGGATCCATCTGACATCAACAATGATATCTTGGTGCCACATCCTCTTCTAAATCCTGCTGAAACTTCTGGCAGTTCACTTTCTAGGTACTGTTGCAGCCATTTTTAAGTAATATTCTGTAGTATTTTGCTTGCATGTGATATTAATGATATTATTTTATAGTTTCAACATTCTGTCAGATCACTTTTCTTGGGCATGAGAACAAATATGGATCTCTTCCAGATAGTTAGCCAGACAGCTGTCCTCCCAATTTCCTGGGATCAACTGGTGGGCATCTGTTAGTTAAAACATGCCAATCTGTATCCCATCTACTCCTGGGGCCTTACGTTTTCTTCATTACCATTGACTCTTGTTCATATACTTCCTGAAGTTTTTCAGTTTTATAGTTAAGTAGGCAATTTCTAGTTCTATCCTGAAGTACAATATTGTGATTGATATGATTTTGTCCATACACATACAACAAATACCTGTTACCATTAAAATATATGCTCCTACAGCTAAAGACAAAAATAAGGAAATTGGAAAAATTTTACCAAATATTGCAAACTTAAACTGGTCAAACCTGGAATCAAGGTGCGATAATGATAACTAGTGTCTAGGAGCAAAAGTTGAAAATAAAAGAGGAGTGGCAGTTGGAAATTACAGACTTGGTGATAGAAGTGAGGCTAGCAAAAGAATGGTCAAATTTTGCATGTTCAATGGTTTGGTCATTGCAAATACCTTTTATAAAAACACAAATGGTGACTTTATACATGGACCATACTGGATGGGCTTAATAAGAATCAGATTGACTACATCTGTATTAAGAATCTGTGGAGAAGTTCAAGTTCAGCAGTCAAACTAATCCAGGAAGAGACTGTGGGTCAACCATCACATGAAAATTCATATTGAGGCTAAAAAAAAAAAGAAATTGTATCCAAGAGAACCGAATATTATCTTCAGTTTCTCCCACTTGATTTTAATAATCATCTCAAGAATATGTTTAAAGCATTTGAATACAACTAATCGAAGACCAGCTGAGTTGTGGGATAACATCAAGGATATCATCCATGAAAAGAGAAAAAAATCATTACAAAGAAGAAAGAAAGAAAGAAAAAACTAAAGTGGATATCAGAAGAAACTCTGATAAATTTACAAGAGCCTCAAGAAGTCAAAACAAAGGGAATAGATACTGGAGTGAAAGAGGTGAACAGAAGATTTCAAAAGGCAACTGGAGAAGACAAAGCAAAATATTGTACAGAATGTGTAGAGAGCTGGAATTTGTGAATAAAAAGGGAGAAAAAAACAACAACAACAACCCAACATTCTGCATTTCTCGAACTGAGAGAATGCTATGGGCAATATGTTGGATGAAAGCAATGAAGCATCAAATTAAGATGAAGGGAATACACAGAGTCACTGTACCATTAAGAACTGAATGACACTGAAAATTTGAGTAGTTATACTAGTGGTGTTCAAACTAACTGTCATGCTTTTATCTTTATTGTTCATAGAACAATTGTGTTCATGAGTGAGAAGGAATAAATTTAGTTGTTATTTGTTCTTTCTATTCTTTTCAATATATTTACAACAGAGTAAAAACTAACATCATATTGACAATTCTCAAATCTTTGGAGTAAAGAGAAAAGATTGAAGATTTATTTTTTTAATTTTTATTTTTTATAATGCTGAATAGAGTTTCCATCTTATTTTAAAAGTTGGTTTGTAATTTTTCAAAATGTTTTGAATATCTTTTTCTTAGTCTGTTTTTGCTGTTATTGTTATTTTATTTAACAAAGATACAGATTCTACAGAATTATGTTCTTGGCAGACAGACAGCAGAAGTGACCTACACCATTTTCAGATATACACGTTCTACTGCAAGATGAACAAAAATTTACAGAGGAAATTGGCTTTCCATTCTACCTTTCACACATATATGGCATTCTTTACAATATACACATTATAACTTGCTTAAGAATCTCTTTCATTCTTTTCTTTACTAATTCTTTGTTGTCACTTTTCTGTTTGTTTATTTTTAGTGAGTATTTTCTTAGCAAAAGTACAGTCAGAATTGTGTTTATTGGCAAGGATGATGGGATTTCATCTCACGTTGTTTGGACATATCATTGTTGTCATTGTACTGTGGGGTCAGAACCAACTCATAGCTGGTCTTCTAATGAAAAAGAAATACCTTGGGGAGAGTTAATTGCACAAGAAGAGATTGTTCTAATGATATCTTGGTGCCACATCCAATACATTTATACATTAGCTACAACATTGAACTCAAGGATAGTGATGATTTTGAGAAATTATCACAATAAATTCAAGCTGTGTTTCCTTCTGATCCATATAGGATCACTCTGAATTATCCCGTGACTCAACTGTACTTAAGAACAAGAATCACCTTCTAGGCTTCTTGTCATAGAAACAATCCACTTGATTTTTCTCTTCTACTCCAATTTTAAACTGTTCTCTTCAGCATGTCATCTACTTTCTAAACATATTTCCTGCTTATAGTTTCATTGCACTCTTTACATTCTATTGCATACTTATTTGTATATAAATAATGATAAATAATCCTATTAGATATGTCTATATATACACATATATATGTATTATTATTGGTCTCATTTCTGTTTTCAAATTCCCTCTAGAAGCTATCAGCACAAAACCATCCTACATACATTATTGATGATGTATTGTGTATAAGAGAATGAAACACTGTATAGACTTTTACCACACTCATAATTGTTATGTTTACACTCATTGTTGCAGCCATGATGTCAAGACAATTCATTAAGAGTTTTCATCATTTTAAAAGGGATACATGATTAGGTATTACTGTCATGACAGGAGTCCAGAATGAAGGCTGCACAGTGGAGTGTACTTGGGGGGAAGGATTGAATAGCAATGAAAGAATTTGTCTTTTACTTTTCAAAGAGAAGAATGCAGTGGGGGCAGGGAGAAAAGTGCAACAATGAATGAATAGAAACCCTAAGTCTATGTAAACGTTCATTAAAATTAATAAAAAAGAGTTTTCATTACTTTTGCAAATTTTCTACTAGCTGTGATGTCTTTCTCTAGAGTTTGGTCCCTACTGATAACACATCTGGATGTGTTGTTCATAAGGTCTCTATGAGTCATACTGGATTCGATAGCATCTAACAACAACACATGTTGAAAGAAAATGAAACGAGATCTAATCACTTCACTTGTAAGGAAGGCTATACAGGTCTTCCAAAACAGATCTGTTTATTCTTTTGACATTCTATGTTATATCCAATATTCTTCATTAATTCATCTCTTGTCTTCTTTATCCATTGTTCATATTTTAAATACGTATGAAGCAAATGGCAATGCCATGGTTTGGTCATGTGTGCTCTAATACTAAAAATGACATCTTTATTTTTTAACCTTTTAAAGTCTTTTGTTGTAGATTTGTCCAAATGTAATATGTCACTTGAGTTTCCTTTTTATGTTTTCCTTTCTATGGTGTTAATTGCATTCCCAAGTAAAATTACAGCATTGGCAAACTCAGTATTTCTTTTATTTATTATACTTTTACTTACTGGTTCAAGTTTAGTGATTGTTGTATTCTTTTTGTTAAAGTATAAATACTAATTGATCATTATCCACTGTCTGGTACTAAGTGTAAGAATAGTTTTGCAAAAATAAGCATCATTATTTGTATGCTGCTATTGTTGTTGGGTATCATCAAGTTGAGTATGGCTCATATAGACCCAACGAACAACAAATCTGAATCCTGTACCATCCTCCTCCTATCTGACTCACTTGAGCCCACTGCTGCAGTCATTGTGTCAATTTATCTCATTGAGGATTATCATTTCTTTCATTGACTTTCTGCCTTTCCAAGTATGATAGCTCTTTCCAAGGAATAGCCACTCCTAGCAACATGCCCAAAGTATGTGAGATGAAGCTTTGCCAACCTAGTCTGCAAGGAGAATCCTAGCTGACTTCCCAACACGTATCTGTTTGTTCTTTTGTCAGTTCATGGGATATTTAGTACTCTTGAACAACATTACAAGACAAAGACATCAATTATCCTTCTGCTGTCTTTATTCACTGTCGAGATCTCAAATGTATAGCAGGTGATTGAAAAGATCATAGCCTGAATCAGCACATCTTAGTCATCAAATCGACATCACTACTCCTTACTATGTTGGAGATGTCCCTGACAGGAGACTTTCACAGTGTAATATGTCTATTGATCTCTCGACTGCTGGTACGAAGGGTGTTGATTTCAATCTTTTCATCATCAATCATGAAGTTGCTTATCAATCCAGTGGTGCAATACATATTGAACTGTGTAGTCTTTGAATTTCTGCCCCAAGCATTTCAAGTCTTCCTTACTTTAAGGCAGTAAGCAAGTTGTATCATCTGCAAAACACAGGTTGTTGATGAGTCTTCATCCAAACTCCATGCTACTTTTTTTTTCACAGAGCCCAGCTTTGTAGTAATTTGTTTAATTGATAAAAGATTATTTTATTTCCAGTACTTAAAGAATGCTGCATATAAGTATGACAAAAGAATAAACACTTATTGTCTTTTCATTATTTGTATAGAAAAAGATAATCATTATATGTATCCTAAAAATAAAATAATTTTTTAGCAGAAAGGAAATTATTATTATTTTGTATTTGCTGGTATGTTTTGGCAGCAGTGAATGAAAACTTCATATGAAATGTGGCAATATTAACCATGGAGGAGTTGTCAAAAAAGAGGGGATAAATAATGAATGCTGCATTGGAACAGATAAAGGAAAGAACTGTTGAGAAAAAATATATGATTAGGCATAATTTGTATGACAACAGTTCAGAATAAGAGGTGAATAGCAAATGAACTAGAGGAGGAGGGAATATGGGAGGAAATTATGCAACAATTAATGATATTTTTAAAAAAATTGAATGGGGGCCAGTTAGGGAGGAAAATGTGTAGCAATCAATGAATGGAAAACAAACTTTTCTGTAAACTTTTGTTAAAATCACAATTTTTTTAAATAAATAACAAAAAAAAACCCCACCCAACTCCAAAACATTACAGAGTATTCAGCTAAGAACGACAAGGTATAATTTCTCTGATGAAGAAATAAGGAGCGTTCTACAGACAAATTCAGCAATTTTGAGGCTTTCCCTAGTTTAAGAATGCAGGGAGTCTGCATTTTAAAACAACATCACAAAATAAGACAAATTCTGGTTACTCTTTCAATTATTTTCATAGTTTCTTGGGGTCTTCATACTGTCATGTCTCAGAAGCCAGAAAAAAATCTCCAAGCATCGCATACTTATATTTTTTGTGAGAAAGAAGAGGAAGATAAAATAAATAATGTACAGTCGAAATACAGATAGGAAGACAAAAGAAGAAATGTGTATTTGAAATGACATAGTCTGGACTTAACTAATTGTGCACATATTTACTTTTTTAGTTACCTACAGGACTGGCATCCACTTCTTAAATAACATGCCTCCGAAAATTCTATGACCTTTGTTAAATGTTGTTAGTTGTAGAGAGCTTCAGGCCTTTTGTTTATAGGGTTGCTATGAGTTGTACTCAACTAGAAGGCAATCAACAACAAAACAACTATAGATATAACACAAATAAAGCAAGTGATTAAATCTAGAAAGCAAAACTATATTTTTTCATGTAAGTTTAAATTGCAAATCATTACTTTGGCTTTGTAGATTCTCTCTGTGAGTCTTTTACCAAGTATCTGGTTTGCCAGTGACCATTGCTAATTTTTTGTTAAAGGATAATTCTCACATGTCATTTTTATTCACCATTGTATGTGGCTCTGTGTTTATTTCTTTTTTCTTACTTAGCAGGGTTTTTTTGGGGGGTGGGAAGGGAATAGGATCTACTTTATACTTAAAAAATATAATAAATCTAGATATATTACCTTGAGCAATGGGAAATAATTTATGCAGGGTTAACTAGTGTAATCTATGACAGTAACTAGAGGAGTTGCTGTTGTTCTGAGCCGTCAAGTCTGAACCAACACATAACTGACCCTTTAGTTCTTGATCCAAGTAACTTGGAAGGATCACTGACCCAAGCTGGCAAAAACATTCAATCACCACAGTTACTGGGTATCTTCCAGGGGTAGGATCCTTATCTGCTGTGAGTATCTCGGATTTTAAGCATGATTTGTATGTATTGAAATTTGTGTATGAAATTGTATATGAATTTGTATATGAAATTTGAATTGTATATGAAATTGTGTATTTATGTATTTGAAATTTGACTGTTCTTTGGGTTGTTTTTGTTTGTTGTTTTCATGTCTCTCTTTCAATAAGAATACATTCTCTTTGAGGATCAGTAACAGATACTTATTTTTTTTTTCTAGGCCTAACTGGCAGACTAGATAATTAACTGACTGGGGGATGAAATAAAAGTCAAATAGAGATGCCACGTAAGTATATGTTCTTAGAATTAGTGTAAATGAAGCGAACCATCCCTTTGTGGAATGTCATATATTGTGCTTTGTGATGTGCTAAGCAAGATGGATGGAGCTCTGGTGGTTTAGTGGTAAGGAATTATGCCGCCAAAGCAAAGGTATGCAATTCCAACACACCAACAGCTCCGCAGGAGAAATACAGGAATTCTCTCCCCATGTGATTTGAAGCCATGGGAAATCAGCTGAGGGGTTAACTATGGGGCATTTCTATCTCAACAATAATCACAACAACACAACAAGTAAGGCAGAGTAAGAACCAACTACATTTGTGATGTTTATTTGTGCCAGATGCTGAAGGATTCAACTTTATCACTGTGTTTTCATAAGAAATATATGATCAAATAATTAAAGCTGACCGTAATTATAGATATAATCTAAATAGAAATCTATCCCAAGCCTGAGTATGTGTCATTTGTGCTTATTTCTAAACGAAAGCTTTTTCACTCATGCTATAAAACAGAAATCTTAAATAAGATAAGTTTAATCTGTTGATTGTAATGTTGATTCATTACATTTTCTGTCTCGGAGGCAAGGTGAAATAATGACAGAGATAGCAGCATACCAACTTTCGTCTAAAAATTAAGATTTACAAATAAAAATAAATATTTAATAAACTTTAATGACTTAATTAATACAGTGATGAACATATCTCAGAGCCTCTTAGTTACAATACCAGGTAAATAATATGGGTCTAGAATAATGAAGTCATTTTCCACTTTGTGTGTGTGTGTGTGTGTATATATATATATATAGATGCTAATAAAACAAATGAAAAGAAAAAAAATAATATGGGTCTTTATCAGCAAGGCAGTCTAAAAAATAAATTGATTTGGAACGAAAGAAGAATTCAAGTTTGATGTCTCCTTTTAATGCAGGCTTTGCTGTAACTTAGACATTATACATGCTAATTTCTCAATATGTAAAATAGTATTAATACATTTTGAAGAAGGCCCAGGAAGGCCTCTAAAATTATTCATGCTAATTTTTTTCTTTTTTATTTCCACTAATATAAGAGAGCTAGAATAATAGGCGACTGTCTGTCAATCATACTATTTGGCCTGTAGGTTGCTGTGATGCTGGAAACTATGCCAGAAGGAATGTAGACACATGCAGGTTCAAGTATGATGGATAACCTTTAAGAGAATTTCTAGACCAGGCCTAGAAAGAAAAGCCTGGTGACTTACATCTGAAAATGAACCAGCGGAAACAGGATAACCATAGGACATTTACTATAGTGCTCAAAAATGAGCTCACCAGAGTGCACAACTATGGATTCAAGCATACCAATGATTGTTAAAATGGTACAGGATCCAACAGTATTTCCTTTTTGTATATGCAATCCCAAAATTATTACAGGGTTTCTTCTCAGAGGGGAAGCATCAACATAAATTGGTTTTGATCTAAATGTAATATCTTATTTATTATTACATTTTCATACGTGTTGCCTTTTATTATCAATAGAGAGCTCTGACGCTGTCATCCACAGGATGTCACACTGGTAACCAACCCAAAGGTAGAGTCTCCCTGGAAGCTCAAAATCATCAGTGACTCCTCAGGGAAAAAAATGTGAAATCTCCTGCCATTTGATTTACTGCCTCTGAAATCCTACTTGGATCGATTCTAATAGCAATGAGTATGAGAGATTAAGTTGATTATAAGTTTCTTTTTAATATTGATCTTTATTTGTAATTAGGGATAGCAAACATGATATCTGAAAAGTATATAATTATCTCTGGAAATAATCTCTCTATAGAGATTTTATTACATTTTATTTTAACATAAAATGTACCCACTCAAAAAAAGAAAGTGAAAAGCAATGACTATAAATATTGTTCATTACAATTTAAAGACATTATAAATCAAGAAATACATGTACATAATATCACTATGGGTGAGAGACAACTCATCATCCGCTAATAAAAACAACCAAATAATAGAAATGTGTGTGGTCCATAACTATCAATATTAATAGATTTGTTCAGAGACTGAGGTCTTTTTATGTTGAATCTCTATGGAGAACTATTTCTTACTAATATTTTTTAGTAATAGTTAAGAATATTTATTTTAAATAGATGAAGATAAAAGTATCTCCCATAAGACTTAGTGACATTTTACTTAGCTAAAGAATTTCCATGTTTTTTATTGTATTTTTTATCTTTTGAAAGAATAACATAGTTAGTTGTCTGTGGAGGGGAAGAAATGCTCTAGCTTACTGCTAAAGGTCTGGGTGCCTAATACAAATTAGTTGTCTTTATGGCAAGGGGTATTCTAAACATAACAAAGGCCATGAATACAAGAAAAAAACCAAACCAAAACAAAACAAACACAGTTGTTATATTCTCCAAGTTGAATGAGTTTAATGGGTCGAATGAGTTCCCTCCTTACCACTTCTATTTCTTATTTTTAAGAAATCCATCTTCTAATACAAGGACACTTAAATTCTCTATGGATGTTTTGAATGATACCTGGATTATTGTTTCTTTGTTACATACCATTACTTTTGAACTGACTCATAGTTGACCCTCAATAGGTTTTCAGAGGCAGTACATTGCATAGGAAGAGATTGCCCATCTTTCTCTCATGTAGCTATTGATGGATTCTAATCATGTGCAGTGCAAATCTAATCATGGCAGTGCAAATCCTTACCACTAAGGCACCAGGCCACCCTCCTCTCCCCCGAGTATCATTTCATTCTCACCATCATCGCCATTGAGTCAGATTGGACTAATAGTTGATCCTCCATTGGGCTTCCAAGGTTATAAATCACGGGAGAGCATATCTTTCTCCTATGAGATTGTTAGTGGATCTGAAAAGCATGGCCTTTAGGTTATCAACACAATCCCCCACAGATTACATCATCAGATATTTCTATCACTTTATGGCATGAACCTTTAGGATAGAATTCTTAATGGAGATTGTTGTTGGTGCTAACCAGAGTCTTAAACTTTACAGTGTAAGTGAATCTGTGGCCTGAACTTTTTTACTGAATTTTGTCAGTGTAGCATGCCAAAAACAGGTAGATTTCTGTTAAACTACTGATGTGAGTCACACAAGGTCAAGGGACCATTATGGTGAGACAATTATAGCATGATGATGGTGGAGTTATATGCCCATGAGTAAGAACTGATTCAGAGCTGACCCTTCAGCAGGTTTTCAAAGGCAATAAATCCCACGGTAAGAAATTGCCCATCTTTCTCCCATGGAGCAGCTGGTAGATTTGAGTCAGGTACCTTTGAGATGACAGTGCAACTCCTTACCACAAAATCACCAGAGCTCCTTAATTATGTAACGTTGTTAGATGCCAGTGAGTTGAGTATGACTCATAGCTACCCTATGAGCAAAAGACCTGAAGCCTGTCCAATCCTGTATCATCTTCATCACATCGGACACCTTGCTACAGTCACTGTGTCAATCCATCTTGTTAACAATCTTCCCCTCTTTCACTGACTTGTTTTTTCTATACCCCTGCAATTAGTGTTCAGCTCAGCCTGTGACATTGAGGAAGTGTAGTTTCTGTTACTTTTGTCCCGTAATATCTGAGATATCTACAAGAAAACTTTACAAACTGGGTACTATTTTACATAATACTTTACAATTACTTGGCCATTACAGATCCAAATTTCAGGGAAAACCACAGCAATTCCAAGGGCATCAGTGATTTATTTAATTTTATACAGAGATGTTGGGTCTCTTGAATCTAAAGGATCTCACTGAACTATGAGTGGATTTCCTTTTCTGGGTACATTCAAAAGTGGCAACAGCCTCACTATATTCAGAGAAAAGTGGAAACGTGAAATCAGATGACTTACAAAATAAACTTTGAGGACAGAGACTCCAACATTCGAGTCCCTGATAGGGAACAGAAATTATACATTAATTGTTACTATAAACAGTGGTTTCAAAGCATATTTGACTTCTTACTATGTAAATGGACCCCAATAAGCATAAAGCATAAGCAATATCAGAATAAAGTTTGTCACTTGTCAGTGGCTCCTGAGGAAATTTTGTTTCAGTCATGTTCTACTGTTGAATGACCTGACCATCTAAGATCTGTATATACAATTAAATTATTATTTATTGTCCCTGACAAAGACTGACCTTTCCTGCTTCTACAACTACTACTAACAAACTCCTCAGAAAGAGAAGGAGAGTGTATAAAAGCATAAGTCTCACATGATCTAAAGTTTCTTCATATGATACCAAGCAATCATAAATATTCTTCCGACATCCAAAAAGGGCTTTGAGAGAGTTCTCATCTCCTCATAGACACTATCAGAGTCTACTCACATTTCATACCTTGCATGCTATAGAGAAAATGAGAGACTGTAAAAGTCTTTCATATCCAATTTTCAAAACTATTGTTATATGATCATGACCACATTATCTTCTTGAGAAAGTTCCCACCCCTTTCAGAGTCTAAGGATCATATCTTACTTTGATTTATATCCACAAGTTCTTCTTAAAGTACTGTTATATTACATTATGAATCAAATGGACAATCAATAAATATCGGATGACGATGGGTAAAGTTAAAGCCACAGAGTAAAGACAATGCTACTGAACTGAGAGAGGTCAGTTTTCATCAAACACAATAAATAAAAATTTCATTTTATGTACAGATCTCAGATAGTCAATTCATTCAACAGTGCAGCATAATTGAAACAAAATTCCCTTGGTGGCTACTGACCAGCAGTGAACTTTCAAACATATAATAGAGTTCAATATGACTACAATAAGCAGGTAATGAAATTCTGGCCTTTGGCCTTTGATGACTATTCATTTTAGCTTTTTCTTTGTCCCAGGAGGCACATCCCTGGGATGTGAGTATGTGGGAGGCTAAGTGTTCTCTTATATTTTCAGACAGTCATGTGCAATTGGAGGGGCTGTCAGGCCCAATGTTTCAGTTTCATAACTGTAATTGGATTGTCTGACTTCCCATTCAATTGGTACATGCTGCTTCTTATTTCTCTCTCTTTTAAAAAAAAAATCAATAAATGTTTTGTGGTGCCTTTAATAGAGAAAAATCAGGTTTTACCATATTACAGAGTTGACATCTTCAACATTTATTCCACAAAATACCATAGAGTTTGTCACCCACTGCATGGGCTTTGAATAAATTGGATTGCCTTGTGACAGGCATGCATGAGAATACGAAAATCTTTTATGATAGAAATCAAAGAATTATGACACAACTTCCTTGAAATATAATGCCCTGGAAATTCACATGAACATAGAAGAATGCAAGCAAATTTTCCTCTTCCCCACATGCAAACTGAAAGGAGTTGTGGCAACACAATGGCTAAACACTTAGTGGCTAAGATAAAAGTCAGAGATTAAAATCCACCAGCAGGATTGTGGGAGAAGAAGATTAGTCATTTACTTCCTTAAGGATGGTAGCCCAGAGAACTCCGTGAGATAGTGACCACTAAGAAAATAAAGTCAATGACAACAATAACATACAAATCCCCTACCTCATAAAGCCATCACAGAAAGCATGGATGTTAGGTCACATCCAGTCAGCTTCAACTCATGATGATCCTACATACAATGAAGCAAAACTTTTCCCAATCTTGTGCCCTTCTCAACAAAGAGAATTTCTGTGTTGAACTAAGACTTATTTTGATGTCGTGAAAACACTATAGGAAGCTCTGTTGGCTGAGTGGCAAGGGATTATGCTTTCAATGCAGAGATACACAGTTTGAATCCACCAGCTGCTCTGTGGCAGAAAGATGGGCAATCTCCTTTCATAGGACTTCCTGCCTTGAAAACCTGCTGGAGGGTGAGCTATAGGTCCGTTCCCAGTCAAGGGTATATAAAAACAACAACAGCAAAACAAACACTGTGGTGTGTGTATGTATGTGTGTGTGTATGTGTCATGTCTGGTTGACTCCCTTAGTATCTGATTCACTTAGTATCTGCCAAATGAAAGTAGGTGAAAGGTTGGTAGTATTTTAAGTACAGTCAGGATCACCTGAAGCTCAGCAATGTGCTCCCATAAAATTAACCACTGAATACACTATACAGTGCACAGGCTTTACAGCAAGTAATTTCTTTTGTATATGTGTATGTGTGTGTGTGTATACACACCTTGAAGATATTGTAATTTTACTTCCAGACTATTACAGTGAAGCGAGTGTAGCAATACAGATGTTTTTGTTTGTTTCCCAGAACACTAAAAAAAAAAAATCAAGTTTATCCTAGATTGTAGTCCACTCAAGGAGCTCTGGTGGTGTAGCTCACAGTGGGGTTGTGCTGCTAAACAAAACACCACAGACAGCTCAAATCCCGCAGCTATTCTGTGAGAAAGGTGGGAAATCTACTTCTGTTAAAATGCAGTCTCAAAAGCCCAGCGGAAGGTCCTTAAGAGGCAGAAGAGAACCGAGAGCTGTAAATGAATGAGTAGTTTGTGAAGTGTCAATAACATTATAAAATTTTGAAAAAGTGTGAGATTTACCAACATGTGACACATAGACACGAAGTGAACATATGCTGTTGGGGGAAAAAATATGCCAATAGACATGCATGATGTAAGATTGGCTGACACCTTCGATTTCTACGATTCTTCAATATCTGTGAAGTGTAATAAAATAAAGCACAATAAATGAAGTATGTCTGCAGATACACATATGACTTTATGTGTACTTACATATAATCATAAATTCGTAACACAGGAAGAGTTAGAGCAGAAGAGTTTTTGCTGTGTGTATGACAAATATATTCAACACAATTCTGCAAATATGTACCAAAATGAGTAGTTTCCCCCTGTGAAAATTTATACACTCAAATACCTGATGGAGTGCCATTATGAGCTAAGCTCAACTCACTAAGTTTTAATAACACATCGTGGGAGGACATGAAGATGGACAGATGGATATAAAAAGCCCTTAAGGAGAACGGAGATGTTCTGCAAAATATTGGCCAAACCATCTCTCTTCATATTAGCTTTTGTGAAATAGCTTAACTTACTTCCTTTAGAATCAGATTTGCAACATTTGTTCTGTATTAAGGAAACATATTAAAAAAATATAGAATACTGACTAAAGTCTTGAGGCTACCTGTTTAAGATCAGATTCCTTCCACATTCTGCTGTCTTCTCTAAGTATTCACTATATAAAAGGTAGAGGGTTTTCTACTAGATAGATAGCATTATCAATTGTCTCCATCTTCTTCTGAAGCATTGACTACTAACTGTTGTTAGAGGCAGGGTACTTGAAAGAATAGATCGTTGGTTTGTTCTGGTAGAATAGTTAATGAGTTTTAATGGACACAGATTGGAAGGATAAAGGATAGTATGAAACAAAATGTGAATGAAAGAAATTATGAAAGAATCTATATGAATTTTGTATGCAAACAAATATAAAATAAAGATCATAAAAAAAAATGGCTATCAGTGAGAAACTTTAATACATTAAGAGGTGCATAACCGACTAATCCAAGGTACAGAATGCAGCATTACATTTTTAATCTAATTTAATTGCTAAACATGAAATCTTGCTGCTCAGAAGAAAACTTTACAGGTTATGAATATTCATTTGACTATTCCACTCACTTGAATGTCAGTCTGCCACATTTTCCGAACAGCGTTACTAGGGAGTGGGGAAGATTTGAGACAGAGCAAGACTCTGCAGAGAATCACAGTCCTTCTAGGAATACATCCGGGAAAGGAGTGAGCACATCATGACAGGCCACCTAATTGATGTCCTGTGATGATAACTGGTCTGCTACCCTTTTTGGCCAAATAGGCCTTCAATCTCAGTACTCCTTATGCAACTCAGACCTCTGTAGGCTCTGAATAAATAGGACAAATGCTTTATGTTCATATGCCAAGAGAAATTTGTGGACTATGATTTGCATAATTCATCCTGAAAACAAAGAACAAAAAGTTATTAAAAGTTACTGAATATTTTGATCAAAGGTCCAATAGATGAATTATGATGAATGGGCATGGATACCTAAGAGAATTTCAAATTTTCATGAACTTCAGAAATTCTCTAGCAATAGAAGCTGATGGAAGCTTGGAAATCATTGTCTTAAAATAATATCTAAACCAAACATTTACCCTGAATTATTCTAAAACCCAAGCAGTAGAGAAAGGTGACCCAACAGAATGTGGAAACTACAGAACAATCTCACTAATTTCACATGCAAGCAACATTTTACTGAAGATTATCCAAAAACGAGTTCTCAACAGAGAACTACCAGAAGTCCAGGCTGGTTTCAGAAGGGGTCATGGTACTAGAGATATTGTAGCTGATGTTAGATGGAACTTGGCTGAAAGCAGGGAATACCAGAGGAATGTCTATCTGTGTTTCATTGACTATGCAAAGGCATTTGACTGTGTAGATCATAACAAACTGTGGCTGACTCTGAGAAGAATGGGAATCCCAGAACACTTGATCATGCTAATGAGAAACTTATACTTGGACCAGGAGGTAGTCGTCAGAACAGAGCAAGGGAACACTGCATGGTTCAAAATTGGGAAGGGCGTATACCAGGGATGCATCCTATCTCCATACCTTTTCAACCTATATGCAGAACAGATTATCCGGGAGGCTGGGCTCTATGAGGAGAAATGTGTGGTCAAGATTGGTGGACAATTTATCAACAATCTGCGTTATGCGGATGACACAACCCTGTTTGCTGAAACTGAGGAGAAACTGAAGCGCCTGCTGCAGAGTGTCAAGGACTGCAGCGTACAATATGGAGTGAGGCTCAATGTCAAGAAGACAAAGATTCTCACCACTGGACCAATTGGCAGCATCAGGATGGATGGTGAAGGGATTGAGATTGTACACAGCTTTAGTTTGCTTTGCTCCATAGTCAACAGTCTTGGCACTAGCAGCCATGAAATTAAAAGGCGCATTGCCATGGGAATGTCTGCTGTTAGGGACCTCTCCAAAGTGCTGAAGAGCAGTGGTATCTCTCTGGAGACTAAGGTGCGTCTGATACAGGCCATGGTCTTCGCAATCACCTGTTATGCATCAGAGAGTTGGACAATGACCAAGGAGGATAGAAGGAGAATTGATGCCTTTGAGCTGTGGTGCTGGAGAAGAGTACTGAGAATACCATGGACTGCTAGGAAAACAAACAGATTTGTCCTGGAAAGGGTTAAACCGGGTGGCTCCTCGGAGGCAAGGATTCTGAGGCTCCGTCTAACATACTTTGGACATGTTGTGAGGAGAGACCGGTCCTTAGAGAGGGACATCATGCTTGGGAGGGTGGAGGGACAGGTCAGGAGAGGAAGGCCCTCTATGAGGTGGATTGATTTAGTGACTGGGATAATTGGGATGGGAGTGTCAGAAACAGTGCAATTGGCACAGGACAGAGCAGAGTTTAGGGCTGTTGTACATAGGGTCGCTATGAGTCGCAGGCAACTCGATGGCACATAACAACAGCAACAACACTAAAGACTGTCAGGTTTAAAGAGCAGATTGTTCAAGAAAGGAGTGTATCAGGGATGTTTCCTGTCTCTAAACGTTTTCAACTTATATGTGGAACAGATCATTCAGGAGGCTGGATTTTATGAGGAATAATGTGGCATTGGATTGAAAGAAGAGAACACATCAAGAACCTGAGTTATGCAGATGATACAACCTTGCTTGCCAAAACAGAGAAGGACGTGAAACATTTGTTGCAGAAGGTCAAGAACTGCAGTCTTCAATATAGGTTGCAACTCAATATTAAGAAGATAAAGATTCTCACTACTAGGCCAATTGGTAGCACCATGACAGATGGAGAAGAGATAGAGATAACATCTTGCTCAGCTCCCCAATCAACAATCTTGGCAACAGCAGAGAAAGAAAACGAAAAGACAAATTGCATTAGGAAAGTCTACTGTTGTGCTCGCTTTGACAGCACATAAACTAAAAATAGGAAAGTCTACAGTCAGGGAACTCTCCAGAGTGCTGAAGAGCAATAATGTAAACCTAGAGACTGAGATGTGCCTGATTCAGGCCATGGCCTTTGCAATTACTTGTTATGCATCAGAGAGCTGGACAATGACCAAAGGTGACAGAAGAAGAATCAGTGCCTGTAAGTTGTGGTCCTGGGGAAGAGTATTGAACCTACCATGGACTGTCAAGGAGAACAAATGGGTCTGACATAGAGAGAGATAAATCAAGTTGCTTCTTGAAGGCAAGGATTTAGATGCTCCATCTGACATCTTTTCAGTATATGGCCTGGAGGGACTAGTCTTTGAAGAAAGATATAATGCTTGGAAGGGTGGATGTCAGCACAGTAGAAGAAGATCCTAGATAAGATGGATTTACACAATAACTGGGGTAATGGGGTTCGTTATCAAAGATAGTGAGATTGGCTCAGGATAGAACACTGTACAGGGCTATTGTGCATATATTTGCTGAGTCACAGGTGACTCGACAGCACATAACAACAACAGCAATAGTATATGCCTCTGGAAACCGTGCCCCCATGAATAGAACTTCAAACAGTATGAAAAAGCTAATATTTGGAGGCTTTGAAGGCTCCATATATTATTGCAAAGTACCTTACAAAATGCTCTTTTGTTTCTGCAGGACATTATGCTGAATAAACTATCTCAGTCACAAAAGGACAATTAGTGCATAGTGCCACTGTTGTAAAATGGGACTGACATCAGAGTTGGGAGGAACCTAAGAAAAGAGAGGATATATAATGTATACTACATTGAACAGATGAGGGAGAGAACTGTTTAAAAGGAATATATCATTAGGTATTAATTTTATGACAAGAGTACAGAATAAGAGCTGCATAGTAAAGCGGACTGGGATGAGGGGGATTGTATAACAATGAATATATATATATTAAAGAGAAAAGTGAACTAGGGGAGAGGAGTGGGCAGGGAGGAAAATGTGCAATAATGTAAGAATGGAAATCCAAAGTCTCTGTAAGCTTTCATTAAAATTTCAATTTAAAAAATACTCTTTTGAGTTCTATGGGAGGAAAAAACCCTCAAAAAAATCAAAATCTACATGTTCAATATATAAGAAAATATATCATGAAGGGAATTCTCATTTTGTTGGTTCTCTATGAGCAATTTCATAGTAAATGTTTAGAAAATCCTCCATCAAATTAGCTAACTTATTTAAAGAAATTACTTTTGAAATTCCGTGCTCGACACTAAAATATCTCTTCATGGTCAAATGCCTATCAATCTTTTTCAAGACAGCACTGGTTCACGAATGTGGGAGACACAGCTTGAAAACTGCCTCAGCCTGGATAGTTTTGAGGGCTTTGTACATATCTGCACTTGTACCTCCAAGGGCTAGCTGGGTGAATAGCTACAGGTTTAACTTTTCGAATAAAAAAAAAAATGGCAGATTTATTTAGGCACACAGTTTGTAATCTTGCTCTCATCTGCTACACGCTGTTTTGAAGGAAATTATATCTACTCCTGTCATCCAGCAAACTGGCATTTTATAAGATAAACTATGCACTCTCGGTATGAATACATTCAAATATTTTCCTAGGAATAAATTTCATAGCTGGGATATAACATTCTGAACACTGTGACATTATCCTTCCTGAAAAGGTGTATACCTGTCGTCTCATGTTAAATGTCCTTCTTGTTCTTTATGTATCTGTTGTAATTGCCTGTAATTACAGGAATGAGTATCACACACAATTTTTATCCCTCAGCTTACTTTTAATATCTAAGATGGGCACTTGAAGCCTATTGTGCCTCTGTAAATAATATCACAGAATTCCAATAAATCTAATTCCACGGCCGAAAATGATTACTTTCTTTATTCATGTTGTGATGCTAGCATTATGTAAACACAGTTTTAGGTAGAAAAAGCAAAAACAAAAAAAAAACCAGGCTATTTTTATAGACTCAAGTTTCTAAGCTATATTGATAACAGTGGTAGGAAATTGTGACTACAAACTGATTTTCAATTCACACACTATTTGTTGGAGAGAACTGAGTTGAAACTGAATTGAAACTCAGTTTTCCACGTTTGGTATTTGTGGATGGGACAGACCTACTCAGTATTGTCAAAGACTGACGCTTCCCCTTGTACTCCGATACCTCTTCTATTGTGCACCTAGACAACTGCTTGAACAATTTTTTTTATCTCTTGCTTCTCTATCTTCAAGCTCTCTTTCTGTCAGCTTCATTCTTTCAATATAATTATACTCAAATCTCTTCCTTATGGAAATAAGCCTACTAGTATTTTCCTCTTTTACTGTCTTCCTTCTATTCCTTATTCCTAGCTTTTCATAGTGTTACTGGTTCATTAATGTTCTCAAAAAAGATACATGAAGCCCTAACACCCTGTACCTGTGAACACAACCTCATTAAAAAACAAAAAATCTCTACAGATGTAATTAGTTAGGCTAATATGAGGTCGTATTGCAAAGGCAACCTTTGCCCAATATCTGTGATGTCCTTATAGAAAAAAGAAAATAAATAGATATAGAGAAAAACTGAAAACAGCTGTATAAATAAAGAGTTAGAGTTGAGAGTTTTGCTGACCCAAATCAAGAAACATGTGAGACTATCTGGAGCTAAAAGGGACAAGGAAATATATTCCCCTAGAAACTTCAAAAAAAGTCTTAGCCCTACTAACACACCAGAACTGTGAGAGTATGTGATTATGGTTTGCTAAGAGTCACAGGCAACTCGACAACACATAACAACAATAACAACTGATATTCTGATTTTGACAACCCCAGGTAACAAGCATTTACTATAAGTTTGCTTTAATAAGTACCTATATTTATTTCTTCATTTCCTCACCTTCCACTTATCATTCCACCCATGATAAGAGCTATAAGTGTTAGCAATTTCTCAGAACAAGAATATCCTACCCTCTGTTATGAGTTCTCTCACTCTTTCTTCTACTTATTTACCTCTTAACTTATATTTGAAAGCATATGCCTATAATATGCATATATTATATTTTGCAACTTTTTTTCCTTTTATGACACTGTTCCCCCAGCACTGTAATGTTTTGCAAGTCTGTTATGTTTGGAAAAAGAGAGGCTGTCTTAACCACTTTTGTATCCCTAGCATCCCAGGCTAATCCCAGGCGGCAAGTGTACAGGCTTAAGAATATCTATTATTAAAATTCATTTTTTTATCCAACTTGTAAAATCAACATGGAGAAAATATATAGTCAAGTTTCCGTTATGCAAATGTGCTGTGTGTATTGTGCTGTAAACCTTTGATAAATGCAATAGTGTCATTCAATTAACTTTCTAGTACTCAAGAGGGAGCCATATGGGTTCTGCCAACTTACCCTCCACTAATCTTAATTGCCTTTTGACCTATGCTATTTGCTTTGAGAGAAAGGGGATTGTTGATAATGAGATAGTTTAAAGTATTGGCATTATATAAATTATACTTTAATAAGTATCTATGTATTTTAACATTAGGTTGAGATTTTTTTGATCCCTTATAGGAAAATATCCGGAATACAAGATAAATAATAATATAAAATATAAATATAAAATAATAATAAAAACAAATATAAAATAACAGAAGACAATATACATTTTACAAAAATCTCAGCCATCAGCTCTATTCCAAATGATAGTGGCCCTCCTCTCGTTTTCTGACACAGTAAATCTTAATGAAGGCAGGGTAGCTGTCCATCTTCCTCTCATGAAGCTGCTATAGGCAGTATGATATCATTACTTAAATCACATATTGAAAAAGTTTCAAATAGAATCTTTCTCTTACTCCTTGGAGGAACATGAATGATATATTTAAATTGCTTTATTACAGGATCCTTACCTTATGTAAAACATATGAACAATATGTTACCCTTCTATCTTTGCACTCTCATTGCCTGTCAAGTTGGAGCTGACTCATAGCTGACCTCTCAGTGGGGAGGTTTTAAATTATGCAGGAGGAGATTGCCTTTGTCCCTTGGAGCTGCTGGTGGATTCAAACCTTCAGAGAAGTGTCAATATTTTATTAGCATCGTGTGGCTCTATGTATTCTCAATCCCTTCAGTCAGCCAGAGTTCCTACTCTTCTATTTGTTATTGTTGTTATGTGACGTTGGGTCAGAACCAACTCACAACTGACTTCTAGCAAGTTTTTGGAGGCTGCATTAGCTTGATCTATATGTGCGAATTTATATCTGCTTATAAAAATGAGGAAACAAGAATAAGTTGTCATCAAATATTCCTACTCACAGTGACCCTATAAATCAAAGTAGAAGGCCTTACGGGTTTTCCAAGGTTATGATCTTTAAAGAAGTAGACTCCCATAACTTTTTAATAGATAGCTAATGGGTTCAAACTATAAACCTTATAGTTATAATCTATAGTTATAAGTTATAGTTTAAACTTATAAACCTTGTGGTTTACAGCCAAGCATTTAATCAGTGAGCCAACAGCGATCTTTACAAAGCTATTTGTTGTTCTATTATGTGCTGCTGAGTCTCTTGTGACTAACAGTGACAATATGTATAATAGCTCTGAAGCCGGCCCTGTCCTGAGCCTGTCTCACTGACTCCAACACACCTATCCCCATTACTCCACTTACTTTATCAGTCTATCTCATCTGAGACCTTCCTCTGCTGCACTATCTCTCCACACTCCTGAGTATGATCCTTCTCTAGGCCATAAGTCAAAAGTATGTGAGAAAGAGCCTCAAAATCCCAGTCTCTTCCAAGAAGAAACTTGGCTTCACCCTCTCCAAGACAGACCTGTTTGTTTCCTTGGTGGTCCATAGTATGTTCAAAACTCTTCTCAGCACCACAACTCAAAAGCGTTGATTATTCTTCTGTCATCCTTAGTCATTGTCCAGCTCTCTGACGTATAGCAAATAATTGCAAAGATTATGGCCTGGATCAGGCACACTTTAATCTCTAGACTGACATTGTTACCTTTCAGTACCATGGAGAGGTCCCTGACAGCACATTTTCCCAGTGCAATTGGTCTTTTGATTTCATGACTGCTAGTGCCAGAGTGTTGATTATGGAACTTAATATGTTTATAGTGCAAGCTGAAACTGTTACTAACTTCAATCTCTTCTCCATCTATCATTGTGCTGTCAATTGGCCCCATGCTGAGAATCTTTGTCTTCTTAATGTTGACCTTCAATCCATATTGAAGAAAGACTACAGTCCTTGACTTTCTGCAGGTTCATGCTGTCCTCAGTTTCAGCAAGCAAGGTTGTGTCATCTGCATGACAAATGTTGCTGATGAGTCTTTCTTCCAATCCTGATGTCACATTTCTCCTTATAGAGCCCAGCTTCCCAAATGTTCTGTTCTATGTATAGATTGAAAAGGTGTGGAGACAGGACACATCCCTGAAGTACTCCTGTTTAGCAATCATCAAATAAAAGAGTAACATCTGTGTCTCTGAGTTCATCTAATGATAACTAATAGCTTGTTGTTTTTGTTGTTAAGTGCCGTCGAGTCACAGGAGAGTCATAGCAACCCTATGAAGAAGAGTCCTCAATGCTTGAGTGTCTTTCATCCTCTCTCCAGGTTCATAGGGTTTCCAGAGGCAAGCTATTATGGAAGTGGATGCCACTCCTGCTTCCAAGCTTGTTTTAATTGGGGAGCTCCACCCCACTCTCTGTCCGCATTGGGTAACCGACCATTAACACATTTGATGTATAAGTGTCACAGTGTTCAGCCTCACAGCAACCACATGTGACCACTGTACGGCAACTTGTGCAACAGGGCTATATGACCTAGAGGAACTAATAAGTACCAAATAATAAAATACACATCACTTGACAGTCTCAAATCTCACTCCTGCCCTTAGCCTTTGCTATCTCCAAAGATTTCTATTTTTCAAGATCCTCAAGTTATCTTGGAATGCACAGCTCACTTGCACAAGCTACACTTTCAGCAGCCACTTTAACCCAGAATACATTATAACAACAATCCAGTAACCCAAGAACACACCATTCCACAGTAGAGGTCCCTCGGAGAGAGCTGGGTGGTGTAGCTTCTCACTCCTAAAACATTATGTGAATTGGAAGAAGTTTTTTTCCACTTAAGGAAAAGAAGAACATTGGTCCCTTATCAAAGAAACGACAGATAGCTGGGCTTCTGGTGTCCTCAACTGGGACAAAGAATGTGTTAACCTGAAGACATCATGAGATAAAGACTGGTTTACTTCCCTAGGTTTCTGCTATAGTGTCCATTAAGTTGTCATAGCTAGTAAGGAAACAATCAAATGCATGTACAATTACAATTTCAGACAGACTTCAACAAACCTCAGCTCATTTTCCTGTTCCATAGATACAGGATACACTTTGCAATAAACTATGGAAAGAAACCCTCTTAAGATCAATATCATCATGAAGTTTACCTTTCTCCTTTTTCCTGGAGTGTTTTGAAAAGGTGAATGGAGAAACTAAACTAGTGATAGTTTCTTTTGGATTATACAAAAATGCTCAATAAACATTACTAATCTTCCTGACAAAATAGAATTTCACTACATTCAAATAATGACTTTCATTCTTTCAGCTGTGAAATCCCTGCTCTCAGATACTCTCCTAAAGCATTAGAATGTGTATCTATGCCCCTAAAGGATAGATATAACAGCTCTCAAAGCGAGGAGAGTCGAGGCAACACTCAAGTAATTCATCTATAGAAGCCACTCACTTTATCTCAAATAAGATTTTTAGACAAACATGCTTTTTAGACTTCAATTCTCTGGATAAAATCCGCCCCCGCCCCCTCCAATCTTCCTACCTATTATGTGAAGATCAAGGTGTAACGACTTGGCCTGGGACAATTGAGAAATTAATAACCGAAGCAAGGGTTTAAGAAATCCATAGTAATGGTACAAATGAGACCTATTAAATTAGAAAACCGAAATGAAAACACACTAAACACTTCAAAATTTAATTAGAAAAAGTCCCAAGTTCAGATCCTACTGAGGCCATTTCACACCAGCACTCTTATTAGAACCTGCTGAGGAGAGTCTTTATGGTGGAATGTGACCTTGGGGAGGAGGGTCTGCTCCCTTACTGCCTTCTGTGTGCTTTGCTTTTGAGGGCCTGCCCCTTAAGATTTGAGAAAGGCAGGACTACAAAAACAAAACAAGAAAAGAAATGAAGCAAAGAAAATAAAGGGAGAAAGAAAACCCAGGCTAGCATCTCTTCAGTTTAACCTTCACTGGGAAAGAACATAGTCTATTTTTTTCCTCCAATAATAATGATACTGCAATTGATTCGAGCTTACTAACCATAAACCACTTGGAAATATTTTGCAAATTAATACACAAACTATGGACTATAAATTGACTCCTGATCCCTGTGAACCATCCCCATTGACTCTTTTTAAAGTTCAATATTGTATATCAGGTAAAGATTTCTCTTCCCTCTTGCAAAACACTTAGGGGGGAAAAAGAACTTGCAGGTTATATATGTATAGAATGAATCATCTTTCTTTTCTATAGCCTCTCTCATAAACATTGTAGAACATCCAAACATTTTATAGACTGCTACAATATAGACGAGAATAAAGAATAAATTACCAGGAGCAAGGGAGAAGACAGGCTTCCGATCCGATCTGAAGTTTGCAAGGTGCCTATCTCCGAAGGCCCTGTGTGCTTTGCATTGCTGTTAAACATCCTAGATGTCCGCTTACTATATTATACATTTAGTCCACTAGTTATCAGTAGGTTGCAGACCAATAGTGTCATCAATCACATTTTATCAGTGAGGAAGCAGAGGCAAACTGAGGTTTCTTCAAGGTCACATAGTGAACACAATGGTTAAAGGCTAGTAATCAAATCCCTAGGGGCCATCTGCCATAGTCTGGAAGATATGCAATGGGTTACTTTTGGAGATGGCAAGCCATTATAGCACATTATACACTCAAATTTCCCCCCAAGTCAGATTTTTATTTTGCATGAAAAGTTAGCACTTAGTTTGTGGACACACAAACAGTATTTGAATACACACATGTACGTATTTGAATACATAAATATGTATATATATAAGTACATATATGTTGTTGTGTACTGTTGAGTCAGGAATCAACCCTGCTGGTGTATTTGAACCATGTACCTTTGGGCTGGCAGTGCAATTCCTTCCACTAAACTACCAGAATGTGTATATATGTGCATACACATATATTTGTTAAATATTCTTTTTCTTATGTATAATTGAGTCAGAATCGACTCATAGCTGATCCTCCAGCAGGTTTTCAGAGGCAATAAATCATACAGGAGGATGTTGGCCATCTTTCTTTCTCAGAGAAAGTGGGGGATTTAAACCATGCACCATTGGTATGGCAGTGCAACTCCTTACCAGTAAAAAATGAGAGACTAGTTGTTGGCAAATGTTCCCATCATTCTACTAATAATTGTCCCTCTGTTTTCATTAAAGTCATCTGAATTCCTGAAACAAGTTGACTACAGCCTTATAGTCAACTGTAAGTTGGGGTCCCCTTAACTATTTTTCAAACTTATTCTCTACATTGACTTTGTCCAATCAAAGACATTTACCTTCCATAATGGTTGATAATCATCTCTCTTCCATGTCACAATATGTTTCAAAAGTTTAGTTTGGTAATAATATTCCTTCCTTTCAATATCTCCAAGCAACATACAATGATGTAGAAAGGATGGTAAATAAGTTCCCTCTTCTCTTCTGAAGAAATGGCTACACTTGATATCCTAGGCCAGCTGCCATGTTGGATGAGAATGAACGATTTAGGCATAGTAGGAGAAAAGTGATGACCAGGCTTTGTTTGCAAAAGGTCAAGGCATTGTGCCTGATACTAAGCCTAGAAATACAATCTCTGCTGTGCATACACAACTCCTTAGACAGATGAAACCATTCACATCCAGAGCTTCCATTCCAAAGCAAAAGGCATTCCCTTTTCTTAACTGCCAGAGACGTTTATCAGTCCCACTTACGGATGAAGAGTTTCTGGACTTTTTGGTTATTGTTCTGGGGGTTTTATTTGTTTGGTTTTCTTCTTACTTAGTAAAATGTTCATATACAAAAGGAGAAGCGTGCCTCTCCTACACTCTACAATTACTTCCAGAATTATGTATATAAATAAATCCTTATTATTTACACACCCATGCAAGCATACACACACATAAACATATCCATAGATGTTTATTTACAGTTTGCTAGCCGAGATAGCTAAATATATGGCAATATAATTAAAAATCATACAAAATTCACTATATTTACTGAGTAAAAACAAATGAGAATATATTCTATGATATTTAAGTGGCAAAGAAAATTACCTTATGGAAACCAAATATTTCACTATTGAATCTGTAGAGGGATGCTTACTCCTTCCATTCTTACTTCTAACACATGAGCTTTGTTTAAGCCATTTCTTAAGGAAAAAATGAATACTGGAGTGACTCCAGAGGGCCCAGATACCACTACACTGATTGAAAGATGTAAAGAAGTAGGCCACTATTCAAGCAATAGGTTCAGAATGCAGAGATGAGCTCCTTCTTTCTATAATTAACTCACCAGTCTCAGTTGCCATTGTTATTGTTGTTATGTCCCCTTAAGTCAGTCTCCAACTCGTAATTCTTGTAAAGCTCTCTTGTCTTACCTCATACCTATAATTTATTGCACATAAGACCATTGCAATCAATGTAGTAAATACTGGCTGATTTTCAGAATTTGTTGTTGCTATGTGTCATCGAGTTGCCTGCAACTCATAGCAAGCCTATTTACAACAGTTCTAAACCCTGCTCTATTCTGTGTCAATTTTATTTTCTCTGATACACCTGCCCCCATTACCCCAGTCACTCCATCTCATCAAGGGTCTTTCTTTCCTGCACTTTCCCTCCACCTTCCCAAGCATGACGTCCCTCTCCAAGGATTGGTCCCTCCTTGCAACATGTCCAAAGTATGTCAGATGAAGCTTCAGAATCCTTGACTCCAAGAGCAGCCTGGCTTCATGCTCTGCAAGATGAACTTGTCTGTTCTCCTAGCAGTCCATGGTATATTCAACATCATTCTCTAGCACCACTGCTCAAAAGCATGAATTCTCCTTCTATCTTCCCTATTCATTGTCCAGCTTTCTGATGCACAGCAAGTAGTTGCAAAGAGCATGTATTAGGCACCCCTTAGTTTCCAGACTGACAATATCACTCTTCAGTACTTTGGAGAGGTCTCTGACAGCAGACTTTCCCAATGCAATTCATCTTTTGCTTTCCTGGCTGCTGGTACCAAGAGTGTTGATTGTAGGGCCAAGCAAACTGAAGCTGTTAACAATCCCAATCTCTTCATCTATCATGATGTTGCCAGATTATGTTACCAATAATTTCTTCCCATTTATTTTAATCTAGAAACTCTGATTATTATAGCAAATATTCATGTTGATCAGCATCTTAACAATATACAAGCATCCACTGATGGAAGGTGGTAGCTGTATACAAGGGGTGTTGTTGTTTTTGTTGGGTGCATCAAGTCACGTATGACTCACAGTCAATCTGAACCTTGCCCTATCCTGTGCCTTCATCATTTTTTACATGCTTCAGTCCATTGCTGAAGTCACTGTGTCAATCCATCTCACTGGGTCTGCCTTTCCTTCACTGACCTTGCATCTTTCCAAGCATGTTGTCCATTTCCAAGGAATAGCCTCACCTACTTACATGAAGTACGAAAGATGAAGCTTCATCATCCTTGCCTCCAAGGAACATTCTGTCTGCACTTTATCCAAGACATATTTACTTGTTATTGGATATTCAGTACTTTTTATCAGTACTATAATTCAAAGACATCAATTTTTGTTCTGTCATTTTTATTCATTGTCCCGTTCTGTAGCAAGTCTGGGTCACTACAGACCATGGCCTGAATCAAGCATACTTTAGTCTTCAAATTAATATCATTGCTTGTCACCATTTTGGAGATATCCTAAGTAGCAGATTTTCCAAACACAATACATCTCCTAAGTTCTTGTTGTCTGTTGGTTAGTTGGGGGCATAAAGACTGGATGTTCTGCTGGTAAAAGGCAAGATATTTCCCACTAAACAGCTTGGAAGCACTGTCAAGAACTCAGTGCTGAGTACTGGAAAGAAACTTCATGTGTGTCACAATAAAACTATATTCCACAGAGTTACTCAACAACTTATTTTTGCAAGCAGATTGCTAGATCTTTCTGCCAAGGAACCTTTAGATAGACTTAACCCTCTAACCTTTCTTTCAGCTGCTAAACATGATATCCATTTGCCTCACTGCAGAATAAACCAGAATTGCACTCCCACCCATCTGAGAATGCTAACCACTTCAGAGTCTGTCTCTGACCAGACACCAGGCAATGAGCATTAGCAGTCAGGGAAGACATGGGACACTTCTGATAGTTGTGACATTACAGAAAATCTCTGGGATAATGAGGACAGAGTTTCCCAATTTGATACAACACAGAACAACTGCCTCCCTTTCCAGCTTTTCTTCCACCAAATCAATTGGCATCAAATTAATAAAGTTGTAGCTTTTGATATCTGGGTATTACAGAAACACAAGCTTGAGTGGCAGCTAAACAATAGCAAAGGAATGAGTTTCCATAAATACTTATTTATTTATGAAGAGTATGTGGAAGGTAAAATAAATAAACCTGCAGTCATTGTATCTTTTTTGAAGTGTGTAACCTGTCATCATAGGTTAAGTAACTGTCAAGAGAGCTCACACTGGTGATATTGTAAGAAGGAGCCAAGATGGTTGTTTTCCTATAGTAAATGGATGTTTCTAAATGTGACTCTTTTTTCACTACAAAAACAAATTTAACACTACAAATATATTAAAATGTATATTCAGTACACAGAAAGGGAGTGTGAGATGGAATGAAATGGGATATGAGTGAAGAAGGACCAAACTGTGCTAGCTGATTGCTCTTTATTTTTTCAGAGAGCTCTGGCGGTCAAGTGACAAGAAGTTGTGCTGCAATCCCAAAGTCACGCAGTTCAAAGCCACCCGCTGCTCCGCAGGAGCTGGATAAGCAGTGTCTTTCCATGTGATTTGCTGCCTCTGATAACCTGCCGGAAGGTCAGCTATAGGTTGCTTTCAGCTCTACGGAGTACAATGCACACAACAACAGTGTATTTTCAGTTCTCTGCTGGTTAATATAAATTCCATTCTGTTGTTTCTGACTATTTTAATTACTCCTTAAAAAGAAACTGTAGTTCTCACCTTATCTTTGAAAACTCCATGTAACCATATTTAGGTGCACAATTTAGACTGTCTTTTCTCTCTTTCCCTTACCTTCTGTCCTCTAAATGAGATTGAATTCCAGGCTTGTTTCACTCTGTTCAATTTGCTTTTTTGGATTTTGTTTCCCCACCTTCTTTGTGCCCTCCCCTCTCCATTTCTCTCTATTTTTATCACAGGCCTGTGGACTTGCGTCTCTTATTTCTCCTTGCAGCTGCATCTTTTCCAGTTTTCTCTAGGCTGCTGGTTGCTCTTGTCACAAAAAACCTTCTTCTTTTCCTCCTGTCTACTTTTTTTTCTGCTTTCCTCATTTATCTTTCCCATTCCTGTATTTCCATTAACCTCCAAGTGTCTAGAAAAGCAGAAAATGAAACTTGAAAGTTTCAATGTCAAGAGAAAACAAGAAGTCAAGATCACTGCAGCAAAGATTATCTACTTCTGTAGTTGAATGAAATAAATCTCGTTCCATGAAGTAAGAGGACATAACAGAAGCCAGACTGTCTTATGTATCATTTAAATTAGAAAGGTGGGATCTTGCAGGAGTTGCTCATATTAGTATTATCTTAGATGTGTCTATTCTATAGCAAGTTAGGTACTTTACGTGCTTGATGAAATAAAAATCTACTGGTGAATCTCCTCAACACCAGTAGATAGCAAGATTCAAAGGAGACAGAAAGCAGAAGCTTTGGCTTTCTGACTTGATCAATCCAAATCCATTTGGCTTGTTAATATTGCCCTGAGGATTAGGGGATGAAGGAAGCTGGAAGGATCCAGTAGGGACCTGAAATGACAGGGTAATGATGGGCAAGATCCAATGGTGATTAATTTTATAAAACATAATACGTGAGAATTATTGTATAAAACATAAAGTGAATGAAGAATAGTGTGAAACAGAATGTGAGTGAGGAACAGTGTGAAATACATTGTACATGAACTTCATAATCAAACTAATATAATTTTTTAAAAAAATCTAAAATGGCCAATTGACTTTCAACAAATTAATAAATAGCCAGCCTTCAATAAAAGAGACATTTAGCTTCACTTTGGCTTAGTGGGTAAGGAACTATACTTTCAATTCAAAGTCATGTCATTCAAATCTACCAGTTGTTTTGAAAGAGTAAAATTGGCAGTCTCCTCCTGTGTGATTTACAGACTCTGGAACCACTGGGAGGGCCAACTATGAGTGGCTTCAACTCAATAGCAATGACTTGTATTATTGTTCATTCGTGTCTATGTATGTGTGTGTATCCGTTATAACAAATCACAAGAATGGAAAGTTCAGAATATTCAAGTGACTAGTGACTATTATCTACAGAATTCTTTCTCCTATGGATCAAATGAACCTTGTCCAGAATATTTTCTCCCAATTTCAGGGAGAAGTCTGATTATACAGATACCATCTTTTATAAAACCTATACAGCTGCACATAATCAAATAAGGGCTCAAAGTTTGTTTCTTTGCTTTCTATGTTAGGAAGGGCCAGTCCTTGGAGAAAAGACATTATGCTTGGAAGAGTAGAGAGTCAGTGAAGATAAGCAGACCCTGAATGAGACGGATTGACACAGTAACTGTAACAGTAGACTTGAGTGTGTCAGAGATGATGACGATGGCACAGGAGAGTGCAAGGTTCTGATACACTGTCCATAGCTTCACTATAAGTCATAATTGACTTGATAGCTATTAACAGCAACAGCAATCCTATCATATACTAGTAACGTGTATGCGAGAGAGAAATAAAAAGTCTTTTTTCCATTCTACCCAAAGACTACTTTATCACACTGGTATTTATCTTCTGTGTGTATGTACTTCTATATTTTGTTAAAGACAACAATGTCAGTGAAATAAATACTGGCACACTTAGAAGACAGGAAGGTGCACAGATTTTCATTTTCTGAGCCAATACACTGTGCTATCAAGGAGCTGAGATAGCACAAAGATAATTTTGACCATGATAGACAACCACTGGAATGACAGAACTCCACAGTTATGCCACTACTGGGTATCCCCATCACTCCAGAGTTCCGTAGGGAGGATGTGGGGACAGCTACAATAGAAACGGCAGGCATTTATGATGTCCCCACGGCATAAGGACAGAAAGGGCAGCCTTGTTAGATAGAGCTTCCTGCTTCTTTTGCCATTTAAGAAGTATACGGACTTTTTTAAATCCACAGATCATTACTCAGACAAAAAAAAATTAAATAAATTCCAAAGCTCTTGATCTTCCTAACCTCTATCTCAAGTCCCATAATCTGATCAAATATTCCCCTTCTACCCTACTCCTACACCCTATGAATCACAGAACTAATACTTTAAAAGAATTTTCTATTTCCACAAAACTGCATAGTCATTCTTTCAGTTTGGAAATATTCAGAAATCTTATTTTTGAGAACAATTAATGTGATGTTCCAGTATATTACACTTTTTCATGACAATGGGCAGTATTTTCATGCTTTTACATATAGTCAGTATCAGTAGTTTGATCTACACCTTTGGTCCAGGCACTCTGTCAAAAAAAAAAAAAAAGATCAAGCTTAAAATAAAATAGGTTAGACTATATTCCTGGTAAGAATGGCCTATGTCAACTGAATCTTACTTCCTGACATACCCAGGCCGCCCATTTGGGAAATTCATGGTCCCTTACTAAGATGAGGAGCTTGGTCTTTCCACAGTATGAGAAACAGAAAGGCCTTGAGCATCTGAGTAAAAGTGAAAAGAATTTTCATCTGTGTTAAATGCCAGCCTCTGTGCTTTTCTGTTTCCCTTCCCAAAGACTTCAGTTAAATAACTTAGCTTCTTCCAAGGATGAGGAAAATTTTTAACCTATGACCTCTGACTACCAGAGCCATTTTTTCCATGGTCTACTGTTAGGTATCTGCCAGTTAGCTCTAATTTAGTAATTCATGTACAAAAGGACTGAGCTCTGCATATTTTTACACCATCCTCACAAACGCTGGGGTTCTTACATCTATTGTTGCAATCACTGTGTCAATCCATGTCATAGAATGTGTTCTTCTGCGTGCCTTCACTTTTCCAGGGAATAGCTCCTATGGTTAACATGTCTAGAGTCATGAGTTGAAACCCTCACCATCCCTACCTCTGTTGTTTTTGTTGTTCTGTACCATTGAGAAAGAACTGACCCATAATTGACCTTCCAGTGAGTTTTCAGAGGCAGTTAATCACACGGGAGGATAATTTTAGATACGTGAATGTTCAAAGGCTTTTGAGATTTCTTTTGCTTTTTTTGGTCAATTATATTCATTATTCTTTGCCAATATCACAATTCAAAGTCATCAATTGCTCTTTGATCTTCTCTATATTCATTTCCCAAATTTCACATACATAATTCTTTTTGGAGATTGTAATCAAAGTTTATAAAGAACTTGGGCTTCAAATGGTTCATTGTTGCACATTTTTCTCCCTGTCTCCGTTCTCCCCACATTGCTTTTTTTTTCTTTGGGAAAATAGTTCTTTCATTGTTATACAGACTCACACCTCACCGCAGATCACTTTTCTGTGCAGCTCTTATTCCGGCCTCTTATCATGCCAATAATACCTAATCATATATTCCTTTTATACAGTTCTCTCACTCATCTGTTTCAATGTTTGTAGATATTTATCCCATCTTTTCTTAGTTTTCCCACAGCACCCATGGCAGTCCTGTTTTATATCAGTGGCATTATGCCGTATTTGTCTTTTTGTGACTGAGATATTTCACTCAGCATAATGTCCTCCGGGGCACTAATTTTTAATAATATTGCATGAGTTCCTTGTTTTTCAATGCAGCATAATATTCCATTGTGTGAATATACCCGAGCTTCTCTATCCACTTGTTTGTTGATGGGCTCTCATGTTTTTTCTCACTCTTTGCTATTGTGAACAAAGCAGCAATAAACATGGTGTGCATATTTCTGCTTGGGTGGCATTTATGGTTTCTTTAGGGTATATTCCCAAGATTGGAATTGCTAGGTCAAATGGTATTTCTAGTTCCAACGTTTTGAGAAAGCACCGTACAGTCTTCCATAGTGTTGCACCATTTTACACTTCCACCAACATTGTGTAAGGGTTCCAGTTTCTCCACAACCTCGCCAGCATTTCTTGCTTGCTGTTCTGTTAACTTTTGCTATTCTTACTGTGGTGAGATGATATCTCATAGTCGTTTTGATTTGCATCTCTCTTAGAGCTTGGAGTTTTGAATATTTCTCCTTGTGTTTGTTCACCATCTGAATGTCTTCTTTGGTGAACTTTCACATATATCATAAACAACTAAAAATACCATGGCTTGGGTCAAGCGCATGTTAATGTTTAAACTATTATTCCTACCCTTTAGCATTTTAAAGAGGTATGTGAAAGCAGATTTGTCCAATGCAATAAATCATTTGATGCCTTGATTGCTGTTCCCACGGGTGTTGACTGTGAATACAAGTAAAATGAAATCCTTGACAACCTCAATTATCTGTCCATTTATCACCTTGTTGCCTATTGGTCCAATTTAAGACTTGTTTTTTTATGTTAAGGTGTAATCTATATTTCTTTGTTGTTCATATGTACTGTGAGTCACCGGCAACTCATAGAGACCCTATGTACAACAGCCCTAAACCTGCTCTGTCCTGTGCCAATCCTATTTTCTCTGACACACCTAATTCATTACCCCAGTCATTGAATCAATCCATCTCGTCAGGGTCTTCCTCTCTTGTGTTGTCTCTCCAACCTTGCAAATATGAGGTTCCTCTATTTGTAGTTACTTTGTCTTTAGATTATCAGCCCTAAATTGGATAACATGATGGTGTTATCATGAAAATAGCAACTGTTGCTGTTTTCTGTAAACCTGAAAAAAAATAATTGATTTCCATTTAAAACATTCCTGTTTTACAAAGAATGCCATTCCCATGTCATGAGAACCCCATACAGATGTACTGTTGTTGTTAAGTGCCGTGGATTAAGTTCTGTCGAGTCATAGAC
>NW_006399782.1:16268483-16275656 GCF_000299155.1 Elephantulus edwardii | reverse complement strand
TAGAAGAATGTTTGACAAAAACAATGAAAAACAGGCCTGGGTACAGATGTTACTGGGGAAAATATAAAGGCCCAGATGCCAGAATATAGTCAGTGCAGCTCTAAGATCTGCAGAGCTCCTTATATATAGCAAGGCTGAGAATGGCTGTGTCCTTCATTTGCTGTTTGCTAATGAGGGCAGGGCCTGTCCTCCTCTAAACCCTGACAATCTGAGAGAGATGGAAGATTCATTTTGGTTGCTGTCCCAGATGACAAGCAAGTTGTAAATTGTATTCAATTCCACTCTGCCTTGTTTATCTGCCCTGACAGTCCACTGTAGCTCTCTTGTAGCTGGGAGCCCAGAGGGTATAGGTGACCTTTCTCAAGCTGTTCCCAGCTGGCATAAGTCCCTCTGTCTCCCTTTTCTTTTTCTGTCTGTTGCTACTTCCAGAGCTCACTCTTCTTCTACCCTTGATTTCTAGTCTTTTTTATGCATTCCTCTCTCTTATGAAAATTGTATGCCTCTTTACATTCTGTTTCTCTAACTGATGCACTGGCCTGATCGCCTTTCTTTTCTTTCAATATATCTCTTTATCTTTGTTTCATAATTTATTTCTATTTCTGGCTTTATTTTTGGTGCAGGAGAAATACAGGCAATCTCCTTCCAGGCAATTTTGTTGTTATGTGCTAACAAGTAGTAACCAAGCCATAGCTGACCCTCTAGTAGATTTTTCAGGGGCAGTAAAAAAGCACTGGAAGAGATTACCTGTCCTCCTCCAGTGAAACAGCTGGTGGGTTCGAATCACGTGCCCATGCAATTTATAGCCTCTGAAAATCCTCTGGAAGGTCAGTTATGAGTAAGTTACGACTCAATGGCATTTAACAACAATAGTATGTGTATTTTTATTTTTGTTTTGGTAGACTGGTCTTAGTGCTTGACCCAAGGCACTAATATCTTCAGAAAATACTGAGTGGAGACAAGCAAATAAAACAAACAAACAAATAAAACCCTCTTATTTCTCTCATTTTTTCTTCTCACTCATTCTCAGTATCCTCATAAGTCATGGAAACCATAAGAGATTTCTTCTTTGGTCAAGGATGAGAAATGGAAAAGGCAAGTTCATCAGAATCAATGCCCAGATAACCAAGTGCTTGTTTTGACATTCTATCTGCTGACAGTGAGTTCTTTTTCCTTCCCTAACCCTTTCACTTGCTTTGGTCTCCAAATTCCCTCCCCTTTGTGTTAAAAATGACGTTCATGATGCCACTAGGTGATGAAGGAGAAAGAAATGTCTGTTTCAATGATCAAAAGCAAAACATCTTTTTAGAGCAACAGTGGGATCATAATTCTCTCTGGCTTTATCTATCATCATCAACAGCTTGCTTTCAGTGCCTTTATGGTTGATCAGAGACAGACAGATGACCATACCCAAATACAATAAATAAAAATAAACAGGAGGGTGTATAAGAAGTCCTGATTCCAGAATTTCAGTGTGCTAAATAGCTTTTGAGCCAGAGCCTATGGTGATGAAGGCAGAAGTTCAAGCTGCTTTGAAGGAAATAGCAAAAAATAAGGCCCCCGGAATAGATGGTATACCAACTGACATATTTCAGCTAACAGATGCTGCCGTGGATGTGCTCACCAAGTTGTGCCAAGAAATCTGGAGAACAACCACTTGGCCAACTGACTGGAAGAGATCTATATTTGTTCCCATTCCAAAGAAAGGTGACCCAACTGAGTGTGGAAACTACAGAACAATATCATTGATTTCACATGCAAGCAAGATTCCACTGAAGATTATCCAAAAACGATTGGAACAGTACATCAGCAGAGAACTGCCAGAAGTCCAGGCTGGGTTTAGAAGGGGTCGTGGTACTAGGAATATTGTAGCTAATGTTAGATGGATCTTAGCTGAAAGCAGAGCATACCAGAAGAATGTCTATCTGTGTTTCATTGATTATGCAAAGGCATTTGACTGTGTGGATCATAACAAACTGTGGCTGACTCTGAGAAGAATGGGAATCCCAGAACATTTAATTGTGCTAATGTGAAACCTATACTTGGACCAAGAGGCAGTCGTCAGAACAGAGCAGGGCAACACTGCATGGTTCAAAATTGGGAAGGGTGTACGCCAGGGATGTGTCCTATCTCTATACCTTTTCAACCTGTATGCAGAGCAGATTATCCGAGAGGCTGGGCTCTATGAGGAGAAGCATGGCGTTAGGACTGGTGGACGATCTGTCAACAATCTGCGTTATGCAGATTACATAACTTTGCTCGCTGAAACTGAGGAGGACCTCATGCACTTGCTGCGAAGGGTCAAGGACTGCAGCCTTCAGTATGGACTGAGGCTCAATGTCAAGAAGACCAAAATTCTCACCACCGGACCAATCGGTTGCATCAGGATGGATGGCGAAGAGATTGAGATTGTTCACAGCTTCAGTTTGCTCGGGTCCACAGTCAACACTCTTGGCACCAGTAGCCAGGAAATCAAAAAACATTTTGCGATGGGAAAGTCTGCAGTTCAGGACCTCTCTAAAGTACTCAAGAGCAACGGTTTCTCTCTAGAGACTAAGGTGCGCCTGGTACAGGCCATGGTTTTTGCAATCACTTGTTATGCATCAGAGAGTTGGACAATGACTAGGGAGGATAGAAGGAGAATTGATGCCTTAGAGCTGTGGTGCTGGAGAAGAGTATTGAATGTACCATGGACTGCCAAGAAAACAAACAGATTCATCGTAGAGAGGGTTAAACCAGGATGTTCCTTGGAGGTAAGGATTCTGGGGCTTCGCCTGACATACTTTGGACATGTTGTAAGGAGAGATAGGTCTTTAGAGAGGGACATCATGCTGGGTAGAGTGGAGGGACAGCGCAGGAGGGGAAGAGCCTCTATGAGGTGGATTGATTCAGTGACTGGGGTAATCAGGATGGGTGAGATTGGCACGGGATAGAGCAGGGTTTAGGGCTGCTGTACATAGGGTTGCTACGAGTCGCAAACGACTAGACGGCACATAACAACAACAACAACAACAACTCTAAATCTAAACCACTACATAAGCAGAAGCCACCAGGAATGTATATAAATGTGCATGTGTCTATTCATTTACTCACAAGAATTGATTGAGATTCTCTCTTTCTGAAATCTTGTGGTGATCTCTCAATTTGAGTCTTTGATCCTGCTCTAGCTCCTTCTTTCTGTTTTCAACTCAACAACCTTACTTTATCCAAAGTCATTTCTTCCCCTTTTTACTTCACTCAGAGGAATCATGCATATTCTTTAAATGACACTGTGCACAGACCTCACTCATCTCATTGGCTCATCCATTTTATTCTCACCTCACTAACTCGGTTCCATCTCTAAGACCTCCTCACTGTTTCTTAAAGACACCACTTTACGTCAGCTTTACCTCAGGATTTTCATAATTTCTCTTCTGTCTATGTATATATTTATCCACATGGTTTTCTCCAACCTTCTTTCATCTCAATGAGACCTCTTCTGCTCACCTTATCTAAAATTACAACTTCCCCCCATATCCTTTGTCCTTTTCTCTTGCCTTACATTCTCTTTAAACCCCCAAACACTACCAGTGAATGGATTCTGATTCATAGCAACCCTCTTATCAGGTTTCTGAGAAATTAATGCTTACAGGAGGAGATTGTTAAATCCACCTTTCTTCCAAAGAGCTCAGACCACAAATTTAACAATATCTACCAAACTATGTATATCATTTATATACTTGGTATATTTATTATCTTTCCAACTAAAGTGACCGTTCCCCAAAGGTAAGGATCCTTTGCTTGTTTCATTGATGTATCTTTGGCACCGAGAATAAAGTGACATTAAATAAACCCTTAATTAACATGGGTTGAATGAATGAATTAATGGTATTTAATTTTTAATAAAAGGCATGTTCACTGACTACAAGGATACCAATCTATTGGGAAAGATCATACATGTTTAAAAAGACAAATACAAAAATAATCTCTAACTCTGATAAGCATCATAAATAATAAACAAGCTCGTGAAATAGATCATAATAGGAGTGAGGATGTCGTTTAGATTCCGTGATCTTGAAGGGCCTTTCTCTGGGAGATAATATAGAAAGAAGACCTGAAGATGAACTAAGGTTAACTACTGGATGGATTTTAGGGGGTTGGGAGGTAGATATAATGAGAAAAAGAAGAAGTCAAAAGATCTTTACAGGTACAGAAGAACTAAAAAGCCTTTTGAAGATGGATCTAAGTTTTCTACTTAACAATGACATAATTGCTCACAGCTAAGGGCTTGGACTGAGCTGCCAGACACTATTCTAAAAGCAATTCCTATATTTGTTCATTAACTTTAATAGCAACCCAATGCAGTGATAGCATCATATTATCCAATTCAGAGAAGGCAACGGAGTGCTAGCTGGTAAGTAATAAAACCGGGCTTCCAAAGCTTAGACTTAATGCCACACAAGTGTTGCTTTATGTCACAGCATTTTACGCTGAAATGGTTGTACGAAGGTCTAAAGAAACACATGTTTAATCACTTTATCCTACATACACATTGTACATTTTTTTTAAAAAAATTACACAATATCCTTGTGTTTCTTTTCCATTCGGAGAAATGAAGTTGGTTGAGCAGTATATTCTCGTGACCTTCCAGAGAAAATTGGTGGTATAACTTCTACAAGGTTATAAAACACACGGTGCAGGGCAAGAATAAAAGCCTCTCTTCCGTGAGATCAAGCAGGTTACCTGCCCTGATCAATCGGCCCTGCTGTTTCGTGGCCCCTGCATACAGGCAGGCCAGCGCCCCCACGCCCTTGGTGCAAGAGGCCCTGTGCACAGGGGCCCACGCAGATCTTGTTCTCAGCCACCTACTTGAAATAACTTGGAACACAATCCAAAAGCAGCGCTTTGTGTCTCTGAGAAACCTCAAAGATGCTTTGAAAGACTTGAAGAGAAAAGATCTTAACAAAAGAACAAAAAAAAAAAAAAAAAGGAAAAAAAGAGAAAGAAACTTGAAAGTGAACAGAAGTTCTGAAGTGTGTGGGGGTGGAAGAAAGCTTCCTCCGAGAGGAATAGTGAAGAGATAGCTAACTCAAAGCGATCAGAATAGCTCAGCCAGCGAAGGATTCTGTGAGTCGGTAATTCTGCTCCATCAGAGATACTGCAGGTCCTGGCAGAGTGTAGAATGCCTCTGACTGGGCCCCCAAATCAGGTCTGGTGTCTGGACTTCATGGCCTCCCTGCTGCGTGTGAAGGACTGGGCCAGACAGCTGGGGATTTCCACAGCATGGATTCTGATGCTCTTAGAAAAAGGAGGGAGGGAGTGCCTGGGGCCGCCTGACTGACCACAGCAGATTCTTTGTGAGAGGTACAATAGCTATAAAATCCACTGTGCATTATGCCTTGCAAAGCTGTCATAAGGGCAGGGGTCCCTGCTATGTTCTTGCAATCCTGGGAAGCCTGATTCCCAAAAGTTGGTTCTACATAGCGCCTGTGAGTTCCAGCAAAAGCTCCCTGGTTGGAGATGGGATTCACCGTATGTAGCAGGCATTCATTTTTGTCACAGTGTTAATTATTAACTGTAGCAGTAACAAGCCACACAGGCTGGGAAAGGCCAGGCCTGCTCAATTAAAAAGGGGTAAATAGCTTGGCAGCCCAGCAGGGCGCTGTGAACACAAAGAGCTGGTGGAAGAAGTGACCTGTGCTGTTGAAGTTTATTTGTTTGAACAGCTGAGAATTATCTCATGACCTGTGTCACCTACATAACGGGTGGCCCTTTAGGTCTGAGTCCCATACCACCTGGTTTGAGAGAGTGTCAAATCTCATTTAGGCAAATCCAATAAAAGGTAAAAGTCTTTCTCCTAGTAATGGGAGGAAAAAAGGTGCTATAGCTGACTGCTAATTTTAACCAGCTTCTCAGTCTCTCTAGGGCAGGAGGCTACTTTCTTACCCTACTCTATCCCTATTCCACACCCCTGTTTCCCTTTGAGAGACTTATTATTATTGTGGAGTTACAGAACAACACATTGTTAATGCCAAGCACAAAGTAGCAGAGTCAAGTATAAAGGTCTGCTGAAAAGAAGAATCTAGACAAAACAAAACCAAAAACCAAAACCAAAAAAACAAACCAACGTTCTATCAGATTTAAGAAATTGGCTCTATGGGTAAAGCCCCTTGACTACTGACTAAACATTCAGGGGTTGGAACTCAGCTAGCTAACAATTGGGTAGAAAAAGACATGCCATCTATGTGGGTATTATTATCTTGAAAATCCTTTAAAGACTGCCTACCCTATCCTAAAGTGTTTCTCTGAGTTGGAGTTGGCTCAAAAGCAAGTATTATTGCTTGTTTGGCTTGGTGGGGGGAGGTATTTTTAGGAGAATTCACTTTGCCAAGTGGCTACAGGTAGGTATTACTAGATGATATGTTACAACTTTTACATCGATTATATATTGGTCAGAACACAACCCCAAGACAGTAGTACCCAAGCCTGACCACAGGAATCTTTGTTCAAAAGTGGCTTCTGGTTAGTTAGGGCTCCAATGAGCCTTTAGCACCAATAAGGGGCTTTCTGTGCATATTCTCTGTTTATCAAAAAGACATGCTCGGTTATATATAAAGTGCCTAGGAAACAAAGACATTCTCAATTTGAATAAAGATTTGGGAAACTACTGAGAAATTAATCAAAATAAATACTGTCAAATGTCATAGATTCAAAAAAGAATGTGTCAGAAGAAAAGAAAAAGAAGATGATAAATGCATGGCAGTAATGGACTCCTCTTCCTCTGCTTCCTACAGTAACAACACTGTGTACACAGAGAACCAAGCATCATTAGTGGTATTTATGAGTCCATCTCATTTGTAGATTTTTTACTTGGCAGATCAAATGAAATGAGGAGACAGTAAGACAGACATGCTGAGAATCCATGCTGCTTGAAGGAAAAACCTCATTTGTATTCCTAAGCCCTTTGCCATGAATTGCTGATGTCCCCAAACAAAAAGAAAGCTTTTGGTTTCTGTTCTGGTAGATTAAAAAGCCCTTTAGTTTAACAGCAAAGCATCTGTCTACCTTGTTATACATCTGGCATCTAATCAGAATGCAGGATGCTAGGGGCAGAAGGGGAGGGAAGAGGGTGAAAAATTGTGGTGAGAGGTAAAAATAAATTATTAAAAATAGGACTTGTTGGTAGCAAATTAAGGA
>NW_006399782.1:16237883-16268383 GCF_000299155.1 Elephantulus edwardii | reverse complement strand
TAGAAGAGCAGAATGATGGTAGTAACAAAAAGGGCAATTTTAGGAAGAGGAGTAAGGAAGAATGAAAAGGGAAAGGGATACACGTGAAATGAAGCTGGACAAAGACGTAGGGAGAGAGCACCCTAGCCAGTAGGAGAGAGCAGCTGGGGAGAAGGAAGAAGGTCTTGATCGATTTTGAAGCCTGGATGAGCTTACTCTCAGTGCTGTGATGACCTTCACTGCACTGAGCTCTGCTCTCAAGGTTTCTGATCCTGGCAAGCCTCTTTGTTTCAATCATAATTCTCCAAATGATCCCATCGTATCTCCAATCTTTGCTACTGTGACTCATCATCTCCCACACCTCTCAAAGGGAGCTTGGTTTGTCAGGAGGTATCTGATGACAGTAGTTATTTGTAAAGAATAGTTTGACACTTGGATAGGCCTTGTTCACACTCTGCAAAGAAAGACATACCCTAGATCCCAGTAGCTGGGAGAGACAATGAAACAAAACCAACAACTAGACAGCACCTTTCTATCTTTCTGACCAGTCAGCTGATTCTGCATTCCTATACTTCTCTGTATAGAGCTGTGCTCCACAATGGCTGATTTCTCACAGATAGATCTCCAAGTTTATTTTCAAGATGCCTCTGTTGGAGCAGACTCTTTTTTTCCCTTAAAAAAGAAGCTGAACATGTTCACCATATGCCCCATCCAGTAACACCTCTGTTGCTCAGATATGAAAGTTCTAGGTGAAGATCTGTATAGAGGTTTGTGTGATCCGTTGATGTTGACTTGACCAGCCATCTACAGGCCTTAAATATTTCATCTTTGTCTTTGAAATGCCCACCTTCCAATCTAGGTAAAGTTCTCTCCCATGTCATGGCTTGTGGAGAATAGAGCATACTATGATAGCATTTGGGCAGAGTAATACAACTTGCCATCTGGAGGCAAGGATTCCGATGCTCCATCTCATGTACTTTGGGCACAGGGCCAGGAGGGACTAGTCCTTGGAGAAGGACATCATATTTGAAAAGGTAGAGGGATAGCGCAAGAGAGGAAGAACCTGCATGAGATAGATTGATACAGTGACTGGATAAATAGGGGCAGGTATATTGGAGACAGTGAGATTGACTCAGGATAGAACAAAGCTCAGAACTAGTGAGCCCGGAGTCACTATGAGTTGCAGGCAACAACAAACTTTATTATAGCTATTCTAAGAGGCAAGATACATTTTCAGCTGAGGATTTTTCTCAGAGCAGAAGCTCTACCTTCTTTGCTTGCAGAAAATACTTGGCCTTGGTAGGAGGAACTGGTTGCAGCCCAGTGGAGCAGACTCTTCACCAATTTCAATTATATGCACTAATGCTCCTCTTCGCTGATGAGGGTAATTGCCAGATGAATGTATTTGCTAGTACAGGGACATAAAGCTGAAACAATTTTACAGGTGTGCAATGGAAATGAAAAGGTGGAGAAAACAGTGGCCTAGACAATGCTTTTTGAAAATATATTCTGCATAACTCCATGAAGATGGCTCGGTCCTGAAGGGATGGTGGCTATTTCAGAAGAGCTATTAGAAGTGTGATTAGGTTTTTTTAAGAGATTTTTGTGGAGCTATTGAACGTCTCATATTTTAAGTTAGGATGAGGATATTATCTTTGAATCCAATTTCTTTGTTTCCTTCTATTTCCAAACTTGCTCTGGTCTTCATCGTGCCTGGTGCGCGTGTTCCCAGGAGCAATTTAACATCCCAGAGGAAAGTGGCCGACCTAAATGTGGCTCTCCAAAGACAAAAATCTTATTCTAGGTATTTTGTGATGACCCAGATACGATATAAAATGGAGAGAATACATTACTGAAGCTCTCATAATATCTATTTTCAAACTTCCTAATCGTAAATCTACTTATAGCAGTCGTGGTATTTTTAGGGTCTGCCTCAATCTTTACAATGAGTAATGACCAAGCTCATTTGCCATTATTACATTAACTCTGGAAAGTTGTAATGTTTTTGTATTATTTATTTTTGTTTCATTTTGTTGTTGTTGGTGTGCATTGCAGAGTTGAAACTGACCCTTAGCTAACCCTCTGGCAGGTTTTCGGAGGCAGTTAAACGCATGGGAGGAGACTGCCCATCCTTTTTATCATATTTTTTAAAGTTTATGAACGGTATCTGATTTCCAAACAATTAAAACCATCAGTGGATATCTTCTTGAAACAGTCATCTTCTTTAGTTAATTTTGGAGAAAAATTAATTTTTAAAAAAATTTATTATTATTATTATTAGTGTGTGTGTATACCCTCAAATCAGATTTGACTGGTACAGGAGGAGATTGTTCCTCCTTCTCCAGCAAAGCATCTGGTGGATTTGAACCACTCACCTCTGGGATTGCAGTGCACCTTCTTGCCAGTAGGCCACCAGAGCTCAACAGAGAAAAATTCATTTAAGAGAACAAGTATAGACTTACTAAAGCTACCCACTAGTATGGAATCAGTTCTGACATGTGGTGACCCAACAGGTCAGCGCAGAACTTCTCAGGGTGTTTACAAGACTATACATCCTCATGAAGCAGGTGGCCTCATATTTCCTCCATGAATTAGTTTGTAAATTCAAACCACTGATGTGATGTTATGTAGCTCTACAGTATTGCCATTAAAGTTACAACTCCTGATTTGCAGACAATGTGATGATGTCTTTGATAAATCATATGTATTACCACAGATTCTTTACCCACACACAGGGTCCCGTACATGGCTGGCTCTTTCTCAACAGTTTGTACATAACCTCTCCAGGGGGGTTTCTTTAATCTCACTACTTAAAGAACATTAGTCTCTAGCTCAGCATTCCTATTGTTCTTTATAGAACTTAGGAGTGTTTCCAGCTGCTTTCATTACTGGTTGACATGTAGGTCCATCTTCACTAGTAGACTGGAAATTCTTCAATTACAGAGTATATTGTTCATAATCATATTTTTCATTCACAATGAATGCAATGACCCTGGCCTACTACATAGCAGATGTGCAAGTACAATTTACTTGACCTCTTGCATTAAATGAATAATATCTGGCTTATCAATTCTGCTTTCTTTCCTACTCTGAATCCCATCATCACGTAAATTTTACTGGATTTTACCTCATTGTGGTCATGTCAGAACTGACTCATCACTGACTATCTGGTGGGTTTTCAGAAGCTGTAAAGAGAGAGAGAGCGCACCATCTCTATCATCTCTCTCTCTCTCTCTATCTCTATCTCTATTTCTCTCTCTCTCTCTATCTCTATCTATCTATATATCTAGCCTCCACATTAAAATTGAAATAGAAGGACAAGTAATAAAAGCTTCTCTTCTAATTTTCCTTTTCTCACAGTCTCTCTCAACTACCACTTCTCTCTTTCACATATACATACATATTGTCATTCACTCACATATATACTCAGTTCCCATAAACCTACTTGAAATCCAATCTATTAATGTGAGCACGCCAACAAATGGCTCTTAGAAAAAGACCGACATCACAGCATATCACACAACACATGTTTAATATTAGGTAGGAAGAAAAACTAAATCTTCAAATTTTTGAGTGCATAAATGATAAAAACCAATGCCAAATATCCCAGAATATTTGTAAATAAGATTTCTTTTATTGATAACCCTCCTAATACAAAGATCTCTTTTTGTCCAAAAATGGTGAAAACTCTCCTAATAACAGAAATCATCCCATATTGGCTATTATTATATTTATTCTTTTACATTTAAATAAAATTCACTGAATCAAGTCCCATTTGCAGGCACTTGGGGAAATGTAAAAAAAAAGATATTTCTTGGGCACCGTGTTTTCATTGAGTCTACTTATTAAAGGCCCTGTACCTCAAACTATTATTTTTACAATCACTCTTAGATCTAATGGCATATTCCCTTACAATTTAATCTGCCGAACGACATAAAATTTTTGACAGCTTAAATTACATTTTCCCACCAAGATTACAGAAATGGAAATATTTACAGGCTATCCAGCTCTCAGAAGTTTAATGAGGGTGCTCACATGCTGGATTTCTTTGTATGGCATCTCATGCATAGCAGGCGATAGCCTCTGTACACACTGAGGATGAGGCAGTGTTTGCTGAGTGGAATTTCTGCAAGAAGGGATTCATGTCAGAATATTAGAATTTCCACCGCAGCCTGTTTTAAGACAGAAAATATTTGTCCTGTCTAATCAACCAAAAGGCTGTGGATTTTTTTTTTTTAATCCACACCTACTTCTACTAGGAACACCAATGCCATCTTGGAGTTATCTATATAAGAAAGATCTGACAAATTATGTACAGTGAAATCAAACCTTCTAGGCCATCAGAATATTGCAGTCTTCAAATTCTCTTTTGCAAAAGAAAGATTTTATCTTTCCCTATGGGTAGTTTCCTCCCATGCAATGAATTGTCTCTGAAAATCGTCTTGAGGGTGTGCTATGGGTTGGTTCTGACTCCACGGTAAACAACAACTTTTTAAAAAAAAGAAATCACTAGAAGAAACAGTTCAGGCCCACCCCTAACCTATTTATTGTTCAGATTCACTCCTGATAGAAAAATTCAAACTCATAGCTGTCCTGTTGGAATTGACTCTTAGGTGATGCTCCAATGGGTTTTTAAGAGGCTATAAATCTCACAGGGAGAGATTACCTATTTTTCTCTCATGGAGCAGCTGGCGGACTTGAACTGTTTGCCTTTGGTTTACAGTACAATTCCTTACCCACTAGGCCACCAGAGTTCATTCTGCTCATATAGTTACTACAGTAATTGATCCTGTTCTGGAAATGATTTTGCAAATATTCTCACTAAGGGTGGGGAAGGACACTTTATTAGAGAATTATATACAATCTTTCAACACTGCTTACCAACTGAAGTATATGTATGTACATGCACATTGTTGTTGTTGTTGTTGTTATGTGCTGTCAAGTCACTTGTAACTCACAGCTACCCTCTATACAACACCTCTGATCTCTGCTCTTTCATTGTCTTTGACCCCTATTGTCTAGTACCCCTATTATCCCAGTCACTTTTGCACTGTCCTTTTACTCTTTCAAGCTTGATGTTCTTCTCCAAAAATGGTCCCTCCTGGTAACATGCCCAAAAGTATGTGACACAGAACTTCAAAATCCTTGCTTCCAAGGAGTAGATTGTTTTCATCCTCTTCAAGACAGACCTATCTGTTCTCTTAGCAGTCCATTGTATGTTCAATACTCTTCTCCTACACCAAAACTCAAAGGTATCTTCTTCTTCTATCATCATTAGTCAATGTCCAGCTCTCTGAGGCATAACAAGTAGTTGTAAAACTATGACGTGTATCCGGCACACCTTGGTCTCTATTGAAACCAACATAATTGCTCTTCAGTACTTTGAGAGGTCCCTGACAGCAGATGTTCTCAGTGTAATACGTCTCTGTTTTCCTTGCTTCTGGAAATTTCATCTTCAATCTCTGTCCATCTATCATGGTGCTGTCAATTGACTCAGTAGTGAGAGTCTTTGTTTTCTTGATGTTGAACTCCAATCAAAGGCTGCAGTCCTTGTCCTTCTGCAGCAAATGCCTCAGGTCCTCCTCAGTTACAGGTATTTAAAAAACAAAGAAATTCTTACAGAGTGATACTATCTTATGTTTCCCTAAAGTGCATAAGTGCCAATTACAAGATGATTTTGATTAATACAAAAAATATCTCTGAAAAATTCAGAACAATGGCTGAAAGCTTGCTTGTGGGAAAAGGAGCTGTGCTGCCCACCTCGGGGCAACCAGTTTGAAGCTACCAGTTGCTCCATGGGAAAATGATGTGCAGTCTCCTATTTATGGAATTTACTGCTTCTGAAAACCTAGTAGAGGGTCAGCTATACATCTGTTCAAACTAGATGGTACATATAACAACTAACAGAAATGAATTGATTTTTTCATCCAATCTTTCCATGGAAATAATGCAACATGATTACTATTATTGTTTTAATTTGAAAAGTATGGGGAAAGAAAAATATTTCCAAAGTTAGAAACAACTATTACAAGAGCTTTCCAAATAATATAAGGCAATAAGCAAAAATAAATTTAAGAAGGCTCATATATAAGAAGCAGCAAAGTAATGAATATTAAAACTTTACTACTATACACTAAAAAAAAAAGTTTTTCCTTGCCGTATTCAATTGTTTGGAACTTATTGGTTCTTACATAACACTTTCTGTTTTTAATAATGATCAAACCTCTTTCTACACTCCAATTATCAGATCATTTACAAGTGAAATATTTCTGTGAAATGGATTACAAGAGGCAACTACTAGAAAAATGCGTACTTTTTCTGACAGGAAATTAAAAAAAAAATGTGGTTGCTGTAGCAGTAACGAAAACTAGAGTTTTCCTTTGTTGCTAAGTTGCATCACCCTTGTCAGAAAAGTAGAAAAATCCTGTGTCTTCACTCATTACATATGGCATGGAATCCCCTGTTCTGGCCCAGACTCAGGCTATCTGGAGATTGTATTTAGCTAATATTTGTTTTAATCAACAGTCACAAAGAAATAAGGGGGGAAAAGTTAGACAGAGCTCTGGAAGTAGAACTAAAATGAATTATTTGGGGACAAACATATTTCTACCTTCAGAAACTCTATCTTTCTTTCGAAATGTCCAAAGCGAATAGTATATTGATTTTTGCAGCATACCCTGCACTTTTCCTTGATTGGTATCAGAGATGTGAAGGCTCTGTTAAGTGAGCTTAAAATTCTCTCCTACATGTAAACAAAATCCACAGTTTTAATCAAATTTAATGTTCTCTGGCCTACATGTGTCTTGTGAAAGTCAGAGTGTTCTATGGGGGGGGGGAAGGAATAAAGGAATGGAGAGCATGCATTACAAAACCCATCACCTTTCAGATCTCTGGTGGCACAGCTTATTGGAGGTATTGTCTATGTGTTCTTTTAAATCACTTCTGAGGAGGCAGCAGGGGTATGAGGAATGAGATTTGCATTACAGAGCAGGAGCCAACATCAAGTGCCAGGGATATGATGAATTAAATACATCCCAATCTGAAAGGATGGTGAGGATGGCACAAGATTGAGCAGCACTTTGTCCTATTATTGTACACTGGGCTACTGTGAATCAGAATCAAATGAAAGGTAGCTAACACCACCAATATCTGAAGTACAATAAGATGCTACAGCACAGGAGTTGATTTCTTATGGCAAAAATAGTAAGAGTTTCAGATACTCACATTTTAAGCTGCCATCTTACAGAGTTCCCAGGTGGAAATGCTGTTCACCCATTGATGGATTTGCCTTGTTCAAAAATTGGGTGTGCTCTGCCCTGCACAAACAATGCTGTTGATGTCTCTCAACCAGAAATAAGCTGTTTGTTCTTTAAATTCAGGGAGAGCTATGGTATTACGCTTGGTCACCGCATGGTACAAACCATTTATACTCATTTACTGACCTAAAGATTGGAGGTGTAAACCCACCAAGTGAATGGAGGAAGAAAAGTCTGATGATTTGTTTCCAATGGTTTCACAGTCAAGAAAATGTTATGGCTCAGTTATCCTCTGTAACTTGTGAGGTCTCCATGAGTCAAAGCTGACTCTATGGCCGCTGGTAAGATGTTTCCCAGTTGGATCAAATGTGTTTTGCTAGTAAACTTAATACCGCAAAGACATGCTAGGATTAATTGCTTTCTGTCCTTTCATTTGAAAGCAAGAAATGCTAATTTATCCTAAGAATATCTTCAATACATTTTTGTTAGCAATGATATCTGTACTTTGGGAACAGGAATGGGTCAAACATTGTCAAGAAGAATACACAGGGAAGATCAGTGTAAAGTGTATTAAGTGTTCATGTAAAGGAAAGGACGTTTGGAGGTAGTCCAAGAATGATGACTCCATGGCGTATAATCAGGGAAAGTTAAGCTTTGTGTATCAATTTTTTATGTAGCCTAAGGCAAGACAAGCATTGCACTGGTCTCAGCTTACTTATCTGTTATTTGGCTAATGATATATATCTCCTTAACATTCATTACAAGAAGGAGTTTGCTAAATACATAACTATTTTTATGGTGATGTTTCTTGTTAGCTTCACAATTTTTTTTCCCTTTTATTAGCTTACTCAAAAATATTTTTCTTATTAATCACAAAATTAGCCCCAAGACTTAGAGGCTGCATGAGTTCCACAAATCCCCTTTCCTGACTGGTTAGAAAAGGTTAGAATTAGCTACGCAGCAGGTAGCAGGTTGGACAATCAAAAATATCACCTATTATCACTTTAATTCAGAACTACTAGGCTGTACTGAAAATCAGATTAACCACCCTCTTGGTGGTGGTGGTTGTTGTTGTTATGTGCCATTAGTTGCTAGTGATTCATAGCGACCGTCTGTGCAGCAGCTCTGAACCCTGCTCGATCTTGTGCTAACCTTACTGTCTCTCACCCACCTATCCCCATGACCCCAGTCACTGAGTCAATCCATCTCATCAAGGGTCTTCCTCTCTTGCACCGTTCCTCCACCCTCTCAAGTATGATGTCCATCTCCTAAGTGTGTCAGACAAAGCTCCAGAAACATTGCCTCTAAAGAGCAGCTTGGTTTCACTCCCTCTTGAACGAATCTGTTTATTCTCCAAAAGTTCATGGTATATTCAACACTCTTCTCCAGCACCAAAGCTCAAAGGCATCAATTCTCCTTGTATTGTCCCTAATCATTGTCCAGCTTACTGATGTATATAGCAAGTAATTGCAAAGACCATGTATGGCCTATTTTAGGCACATCTTAGTCTCCAGATTGACATCAATGCTTTTCAATACTTTGGAGAGGTCACTAACAGCACACTTTTCCAGTGCAATTCATCATTTGATTTCTTGGCTGCTGGCACCAAGGGTACTGACTGTGGAGCCAAGCAAACTGAAGCCATTAACAATCTTAATCTCTTCACTATCTATCATGATGCTGCCAGTTGGCCCAGTGGTGAGAATCTCTATTTACTTTATGTTGAGGTTCAACCCATATTTAAGGTAAAAAATTGAAATGAAATAGAACATAGTTTCTTTATCCTATTATCTAGGGGAAAACAATGCCCTTATGTGTAAAAATCTATCAAAGGATCTGGCTACCTTTTAGTGTAAGTAACAATTTATTGAATTTTAATCTAATGTTTATACATACAAAGATCAATGCTGAGACATTATGAATCAACCACCATGCACACATTTCTTGCTTCATGCAAATATAGGTGTACCTGTAAAGCCAATCTGAGTTTCTTTTCTAATGGCTGGCTCAGGATAGTGCAAGATTCAGAACTATTGTCCATAGGGCCGCTACAAGTCACAGGTGATTCAGTGGCTCATAACAACATATCATAATTAGTGTGCTTTTCTGTATTTTGATTTTTGTCTGGTCTTTTCTATTGTGAGAGCAGTCCAACAAAGGCATTGGCAAGGTTTCATCACCTTCCTTATATTAAACCATTTCATTTCAGATATATGTTTATTCACAATAAATCTGGTTGGCTTCTTATTATAGTTATCTCTATAAATATCTCGGTCTCTCTAATTTTCAGCTCCTTGAGAGCAGCTATTATGCCTTTTTCAATTATCCAATTTCAGAGTCTAGCACACTGTTTTATATATAGTATGTACATAATAAATATTTCTAAACTTGAATCCAGTAGTTTGAATCACTAAATAATTATTGATTCTTTGCTGAGTGTTCTGCATATGTAATGAGAATACAGCAAGTACCTCAGACTGACCAAACTTTCTGGTACCAAACTTGAGGTGTGGGTGGCTGTGCGAGGTGCAGGGTGGTCAGATGTGTTAATGAAATATTTAGTACAGGAAGTCAATGTCTGTTTTCTCTTTCAAATGCCTCTAACATAGTTGACTCTGAGTTATCCCTGACTATAACTAAGCTCTCTTTGGCCTTACTTTTGGAGGAAAAGAGAGAATTTTGTTCAAGCTTATCGAGGATTTTCATTTTTAAGGTGGTGTCACTGAGATACATTTCTTTTTTCAAAACCAAGTTAGTGACAGAGTGTTTCAAGGAGACAAAACTGACTAGCGAGGTCTTACTCGTGTGACTATATCTTTCTATCAAGGGTATTTCCGCCTATGGACAGCTGACACCAGACAAAGCAGAGAGAAGTAATCATTAAATCAATTTCAAATTAAATTATACACAATGACTATCAGTAAATCTGGCATCATACTGGCAGATATATGATTATTCAGTTAATGAAAAGATAAGATGTTATAACCATTAAGAGCTCAACTGCTAGCCAAAAGGTTGTAAGGTCAAACCTACCAGCAATACCATGGGTTAAACATCTGGTGATATGTTCCCGTTGATATAATTATTTAGAAAACTCTATGCAGAAGTTCTATTATATGGTGCCACCAGGGACCAAAATCAATCCAGTGATAGGTAACAACCTTATCATTATCTATAATTTATTTTTCATTCCATGGCTCTCAATCAGTTACAGATCTTGGGATAAGAACAAAATAAGAAATTTCATCCTTTATGACCTACAAATTGGATGATCTATCTTTCTCAGAGGGCAGTTTTACAGACATTTTTGATAATTTTTCTTTGTAAAACTTTCTCTTGATCATATCCTGCTAATTGATAAGCCAGGAACTGAATAGTGAAGGAGGAAGGCATGGTTGTTGTTGCTGTTGTTGATATGTCTGTCAAGTCACTTGTCATTCATAGCGACGCTATGCCCAACAGCTCTAAATCCTGGTCTATCTTGTGCCAATCTTATTGTCTCTGATGCACCTACCCCCATTACCCAAGTCACTGAGTCAATCCATCTCATCAAGGGTTTTCCTCTCTTGTGCTGTCCTTCCAACCCTTCTAAGTGTGATGCCACACTCCAAGGACTGGTCCCTCCTTGTAACATGCCCAAAATATGCGAGACGAATGTTTAACATTTTTCCATTCAAGGAGCAGCCTGGGTTTCTCCTCTCTAGAATGAACCTGTTCTCTTAGCAGTCCATGGGATATTCGACACTATTCTCCAGTGTCACAGCTCAAAGGTATAAATTGTACTTTTATCATCTCTAGTCATTGTCAAGCTTACTGACACATAGCAAGTAATTGTTAAGACTATGGCCTGGATCAGGTGCACCTTAGTCTCCAGACTGATATCATTACTCTTCAGTTCTCAGAAGAGCTTCCTGACAGCAGATCTACCCAATGCAATCCATCTTTTGATTTCCTGGCTGCTTGTACCAAGAGTGTTGATTGTGGCATCAAAAAAATGGAATCTGTTAACAATCTCAATCTCTTCACCATCTATCATGATGCTGCCAGTTGGCCCAGTGGTGAGAATCATTTTCCTGAGGTTGAGTTTCAGGTATTCCTGATTAAAGGGAATTCTGGTGGCCTATTTGAGAAGAAGCTGTGCTGCTTACCCAAAGGTCAGTCCTCTCTGATGGTTTGAACCCATCAGTATCTTTGGAGAAAAATGGGCAATCTCCTGTTTGATTAATAGCCTCAAAAATCCAGAAGAGGTCAGCTATAAATTGGCTGTAGCTCAACAAAAATGAGCTTGATTTCTTTTTCTTGCTTTTTTTTTAAAAAATAAAGAAATGTAAGTGATGGTTAGGAGTTTTAAACTTTTTAATCTTGCTTAATATGGGCCTTGAACAAATAACTGAAAGTCACCTTAGTTGTGCTGAAAAACATTTTGTTACTTTTTTCCTTTTGTCAAACTCTTGACTATCTGTAATACAATCCTGGTTTTAAAGACCAAGGAAGAATGATGAAGTTCTTTAGCAATTATCTTTGGGTTTGTTATTAATCCACAAGGGTTGTTGTGTGCAGAATTACTTTTTGCCATGAGTATTAAACTCATTCTTCCCTACTATACATGGTATTGAGGGGGGTGGAATATTGTCTGGAACCAGCAGTCATCATTCAGTTTGTTATGTTTTGGCAGATTGCATATAACTATGAGGTGAGAAGCTGTACCCCATGGATATCAAATACCAGGAGATTAACCAAGGTTTGTTGTCATTAGGTGCCATTGAGTTGAGTATAAACCATAGCAACCTCGTGAACAATGGATCCAAATCCTGTCCAATCCTGTACCATCCTCATACTTCCGATACACTAAGGTCCATTGTGGCAGTCACTATGTTGTGTCAATCCACCTGATCAAGGATCTTACTTTCATTCTACAACCACTTGGCCTTTCCGAGCATGATGTCCCTCTCCAAGGAATAGCTGCTCCTCTCAACATGCCTAAAGTATGTGAGATAAAGCTTTATAATCTTTGCTTCAAAAGAGTACATTGGTTCCACTTTCTTTAAAACTTATTTGGTTTTTTTGTCAGTCCATGGAATGTTCAGTACTCTTCTCCAACACCACAGCTCACGAAAAGTAGACAAGTTTTAACATCATAAACAGACTAAGACAAAGAGGAAAGTAATACACTGGTAATACACTGCTTTAAAAAAGTGACCAGTGGAATCCTTATGAATATCATTGTCTGATGGAGTGTGGGAAAGCTCCTTCTGGTTGGCAGATTCTCTGTCCAAGAGCTGCCTTCCCAAAGTAAAGAAGACTTTAATGACATACATAAAGCTTTCAGGAATTCACATGCTGATATGACATTATTCACAAAGAGAACTGCTGTAAGCATTCATAAACAATTGAAGCATAGCTGAATAAGTGATACATTCAGGAAAAGTTGTTTCAAGTGAAAAGGAGTTCCTGAAGATTAGTGGTCCTCAGCACTGCTGAACGGAGATGGCTACTTTATGATTATTGTGAAAGACCAAGTAAATGATCTATTATAACAGGAATAATAATTTGAGTAGGAATGGCTTGAAATTTATTGTCAAAAATAAGACTTCAAAGTATATCCTGAAGTACAATGAAGTCAGTCCTAGGATAATTGCTATATATCTACAAAGAATAATAACAAAAGGAAAAGGAGTTAATAGCATAAGGGAGACCACTAAACAACAAGGAGGACCAGTAAATATAACTTTATTCACAAATATACACCAACCTCTAAAGCCAAGAGGGGGGGGAAATAATGTTTTAACAACTTCTGCGGTCTTAAATTAGCTCTTGTAGTCAAGATGCATAAGTAGTTATTAATAATTGGAAATCAAAGAAAAAGGATGGCCTTGGTGATAGAAATTATTCCCAAAATCACATGATAGAATTTTGCAAGACCAGCGACTTAATCATTGGTTTTTTAAAACAGCAGAAATGGCAACTAGATTCACAGACCTTAGCAAAAGGGAAACACTGAATGAGATAGATTACATTTGTAGAAAGAGGTGATGTGGAAGTGGATTATCATCAGTGAGAACAAGTCCAGAAGCTGAATGCAGAAGACTATCACTTGTTCACATGAAAGTTCAGGATTAAGATGAAGAAAATAAACAAGTCCATGAGAACTAAAGTACAACATGATGTATATAATATTTGAATTTAGAGAACATCTCAAGCATACATATGAACTGGATGACATCTAAGACATTATACATGAAAAAAGAAAGTAATCACTATAAAGATTTTTTTTAAAAAAGGAAAATACCAAAAAAGGACACCAGAATATAGACTCTAAAATTTGTCCAAGAATTCCATGAGCAAAATATTGAATAGTGCAGGAAGCATCAAATAAGAAAGAAGGACTACGTACAATCATTCTAAACAAATTAATTAATTAATGTTTTATCGACTCAGAAGGTTGTATATGATCAAGAACGAAGAGCCAATTTAGAAAAATTCAAAGCTGCAATGAAGGCATTAGTGAGAAACAGGCTTCAAGAATATACAGGACACTGGAGGACATCATTTTGAGAAAACAAACAAAAACCAAAAACACCTCAGTGACAAAAGGGCAAATACTGAATAATGCCTCTGTTTTAAAACAGCATTGACATGAGAGTAGGTGGAGAAGCTAAGAAAAGAGGGGGTAAATAATGAACACTGCATTGGGACAAATGAAGAAAAGAACGGTTTAAAAAGAATATATGATTAGGGATTATTTCCATGACAACAGTCCAGAATAAGAGGTGTATAACAAAGTGGAGTGAGGTGGGGCAAGAATGGAAACTATACAACAATAAATTCTTTGTTTTAAAGAAAGTGAACTGGAGGAAGGTAGGGAGAAAAATGTGCAACAATGACTGAATGGAAATCCAAGTTTTCTTTAAACTTTAGTTAAAATCATAATTTAAAAAAGAAAGAATTTACAGAAGATGGATAGACATGTTTCTACCACACACACAATGCTAGATTCTTCTATGTCAAGCAATTTGTAAGACACTTAGTTAATTGGCCAACCAACTAAAAAAGAGCTGTATGTGTGTCCATTCCAAAGAAATGTGATTCAAAAAGTGTGCAGCTTCTTAAACAACAGAGTTAATATCACAAGCAAGTAAAATTTGCTGAAGATAAATAAGGATGGTAGCAGTACATCAGTCTGGATTCCAAAGAAGACTTCAAATGAGAGCATCATCTTATTAGAATACACCATTAACACTCTTGGTACCAGGAGTCAGGAAATAAAGAGACACATTGCACTGGGAAAACCTGCAGTTAAGGACCTCTCTAACTTATTAAAGAGTAACGATGTCAGTTTTAGGACTAAGGTGCATCTGATTCAGGACATGGTCTTTCAGATTACTTACAATGCATCTGAGAGCTGGATAGTGAATAAGGATGACATAAAAAGAATTGATGCCTTTGAGCTGCGGTGTTAGAGAAGAGCACTGTACATCCTATGGATAGCAAAGAGAGAGAGAAAAAAATGTCCTTGAGAGGGTACAGTTGGAGTGTTCCTTGAAGGTGAGAATGATGAGGCTTTGCCTCACATACTTTTCACATTTTGCTAAAAGGGGCTAGTCCCTAGATTAGAACATGATACTAGGAAAAGTGGAGGGTCAGTGAAGGAGAGTAAAACCCTCGACCAGGTAGATTGACGTAGTGACTGTTTCAATGGGCTCAGTGTGTGTCAGGAAGTTTGAAGATGGCAAAAGATTAAAAAAAGAGTTCAGATCTTTTGTTCATAGGTTCACTATGAGTCGTATTCGACTTGATGGCACCTAACAACAACAGAGTACACCAGCTTGGATTCCAAAGAAATCTTGAAATGAGGGCTATCATTGCTAAAATTAGAAAATCTTGGTTGAAAAATAATAACAATAAAAAATATTGTGTTTTGTGACTAGGGAAAAGCATTCAATTGTGTGAATAATAATTCATATAAACTGTGGGTAGCTTTGTGATGAACTAGAATTCCAGAATGCTTACATGACACTAACAAGAAACAATTGTAGACACTAGGTAATATTATTTGTTTTAAAATCTGGAAAGATATATGTCAAAATTATCCTTTCACTATTAGTTTGCTTGGATCCACAGTCAATACTCTTGGCACCAGCAGCCAGGAAATCAAGAGACGTATTGTGATAGGAAAATCTCCTGTTAGAGATTCCTCCAAAGTACTTAAAAGCAATGATGTCATTCTGGAGACTAAGGTATGTCTGATACTGTCCACGGTATTTGCAATCACTTGCTATGCATCAGAGAGCTGGACAATGACTAGGGATGATAGGAGGAGAATTGATGCCTTTGAGCTGTGGTGTTGGAGAGGAGTATTGAATATACCACGGACTGCTAAGGAAACGAACAGGTTCGTCCTAGAGATGGTTAAACCAGGCTGTTCCTTGGAGGCAAGGATTCTGAAGCTTATTCTGACATATTTTGAGTATGTAGCAAGGAGGGACCAATCCTCAGAAAGGGATGTGATGCTTGAGAGGGTGGAGAGAGAGAGTGCAGGAGAGGAAGACTCTCTATGAGGTGGATTGATTCAGTGATTGAGTAATGGGGGTAGGTGTGTCAGAGACAGTGAGATTGGCACAGGATAGAGCAGGGTCTAGGACTGTTGTCCAGAGGGTCACTGTTAGTTGCAGGCAACTTGACAGCATATAACAATAGCAACAGCATACTTATTTAATGCTTGTGTTTAAGCAACTACTCTAAGAATCTGGAATATATGAAGAACATAGCATCAAGACCGAAAGAAGAGTTATCAACAATGGGCAATATGCACAACCTTGCTTGCTGTAGGTAAAGAGGAATGAGTACCTGAAGTATTTACCGAGAAAAATAAACTACAGGCAGTGTAATCAATGTGGATTACATGGCAGCATGTGTTGTAGACTGTAGAGTCTTGAAACCAACACATGGTTAACCCTCTGGTGGGTTTTCAGAGGTGGTGATTGCCCATCCTTCTTCCACAGAGCAGTTTGTGACCTTGAACAGTGTATCTTTGGGACTGCAGCTCAGCTTTTTGCCACTAGGCCACCATACAGGAAAATGACAACAACAACAACAACAAAATCAATCTCACATCTGGACTACAGCTTAAACAGAAAAAATTTAGAAAAAAAACCCCACAAAACATTGCGGTTGTCAAGGATTCATTTTATTTGAATTCAAAATCAACAGAAATTACAGTCAAAAGATCCAGTGACACATGGTTTCGGAGAAATTTACTACAAAAAGACTTCTTCAAAGTATAAAAAAACAAAAATATCAAGAACTCTGATCCAAAGTTATTTTTACCGTCTCATAGGCATTTGAAAGCTAGATAATGAATAAAGAAGAGCAGACAATGATTAATGCCTTTGTGTTGTGGTGTTGGTGAAGTATATTGGCTAGAGTAGAGGGCCAGAAGAACAGACAAATCGGTCTTGGATAAAATGCAGTCAGATTGCTCCTCAGAATAGAGAGTGACAAGACTTTACCTCAAGTACTTTGGACATACTATCAGGAGGGGAAAGTCCATGGAGGAGATTATCATACTTGGTGAAATGGAAAGCCAACGAAATAGTGGAAGAACCTCAATGAAATGGATTGACACATTGACCACAACCATGGATTTGAATATGGCAAAAGGTTCTAAGGAATAATGTAATAATAAGAGTTAGAGATTCAAAATTACATGAGAAAGGATATCTGGGCCAATTCCGTGAAGAAAAAACACAGTTTCACTCTCCTCATTAAGAAAATTAAGTATTGTATATCTTTGAGATACTTTATCAATTTTCTTTCTTTTTTATGTTATCCTTCTCTATAATGTACACTCGTGGCTGATTCATCCTCATCTGGAACCAAGAAGGGATGCTCATTTCTTTTTTTCAAGGGAGCTAGGCTTGCATCTTTCTGCAAAGATTTCAAATTGTCTTTTATTTCCCTATGTCAGGGGAGTTTCCAGAGAGTATGTGCAATTATGAAAGCTTTTTATGGGAGACTTGATGAAGATCCTTGAAGGTAAGACTTAGAAGAATGATAGATTATTTGCCTGTTTTTGTGTGTGTGTGTAAATCACCCTCCAAGGGTCCATGAGAAACAGCCTGAGATTACATGTTCTAGGAGTTGAGAGTGAAAAAGATCTACCCTTTTGTTTCCTATCATTCTCATGCAGCCCCTAGGTTAACATTAACCAGTGCTCCTTGATATTGACCAGAGGATTGGCAATTTGCTACATTATTCTATGTTCTATGAGACTACTAGTGGTGTAATCCAAAGAGAGTTTAACGGTTAATCCAAAGATGCCACCTCTGGCAGTTCAAACCTACAAATAGATCTGAAGGAGAAAAATAGGCAATGTCGTTCCATGAAATTTATAGCCTGTAAAAACCTACCTGAATTATGAGTCGGCTCAGGCTCAAAGACAACAAGACTGGCTTCAATTATTTTGTCCTCTGAGAATCCTACCTGGGTAACTGTTCATCACCCTTTCTATGATCAACCTACTAAGGATTTTTGCAGGCAAAAAGAGGGATGAAGCTGAGACTCATGGTGGGGAACCCTTGATTTACAAACGGTCTGTTCATGATGTCCTTACAAGCATTTACCAGTAAGAGTACATAAATATTTGTATAATCCTTCAGTTGATATGAAGTTGCTAGGTATGGCACCAGAGCCAGAATATATAAAGTAAAACACACACACACACACACACACACACACACACACACACACACAGAATAATAACAGACTTAAATACATAAATATGCAAACTTCCAGAAAAGTCAAATACAACAGCAAACTTCAAAAAGTAGTTGCATAAATAAGAAACATAAATTGCTAAAAGAAATTAATAGACAAAAAAAGAATCTAGAGAAAAATAGGCATTTTGCTCATCACTTTGACACAGATAAAAGTAAATGGCATCACTCGTGCCAGTGAGTACATTGCCAACCTTGTAAATGGATATAAACCTTCTGGGGTCAAAACCTGGATACTGTTTCTAGGCAGAAAAGCATGGATAAAACTGCAGATGAAAAGTTTGAGGGTAGGAGATTGTAGAGAAAATGGGAAAGCCTGAGTCTTGGTAAATGGAAGGAATTAGGAACGGTAGTGAAAAGGAGGATAAAGAATGCTGCAGTGTACGTATGCCTGCCTTGCTCTGGAGGATTTCTATGACTGTGAGTACAGAGAACTAGTAATCAGGCCAGGCTGAATGACTTTGAAGTGCAATTTCTATATGCAGCTTGGAATTGGCACCTATATCCATCGGTGACCGGAGGAGTTGTGGTAGAAGTTTCTCAGTGATAGCACAAACTGGACCTGGCTCTGTAAGCTGATTTACACTGACTGGCATTCAGACAGAGCGAGAAGAGGGATTTTACTCTAATCAATTGTATCTCCAGTTTGTACTCTATGTGGCTTAGAGAATTTCCATTTGATGGCTTCTTCAGCTCATTTTTGCCTCAAGTACATAAGAAAGTTTTAAGGGGGGGAAAAAAGTAGAGATGGATTGTTATAGTGTGATTTCTTTCCCTTTGTGTATGTGTCAAACCAATTTTATAAGTCTGATTAGGGAGATGAGGCTGTGGGGGTCCAAATTCTGCATGTCACTGTTAACTAATAAACACATAGATAGGTTCCCCCCTAACTAATAAAAATCAATTAAAAATAACATGTATATATTTAAGAATGTATCTAATGAAGGCAACATCACATACAAAAGTAAGAACAACAATAAAGTTAGTCTACTTAAATACGTATATGTCTGATTGGCTGTCACTGTCTCCTCTAAAGATATAATGTCATTTACCTTACTTATTCCCCCCACCCCCAGCAACTGTTCTTTGCTAGGAACTGGGGCTCAGATTTGCACCTTTCACAGGTGATGACCACTCTCAAGTCAATTGCTCTTCCTAGGTTAGCATTTTGTCAGAGAAAGTGGCCCAGGCTTCCTTTCTCATCTAATCAATCTCTAGAGGCAGCTTTCAGCCTTTGGCAGGCAGCTTCTCTAAGTGGACCTGCTTTCTTTGCTTGCACTATACCTGATCCCAACTCCCTGGTGAGAGGTTCCCAGTCTCACAAGATGCTATTAGGGCCGAATCCCAGGGTTACTGCAGGCTAATCCCGCATTCATGCCAAGACAGGCATAATTACAGAATACTGATGGCTGAAACAAAATGAAGTGAAATAGAAAGTCATTCTAATTTTATATAACTTCATGACATCTGCCTTGCCTGTACTATGTGTTCATAAACAACCATCAAGAACCCAGGATTCTCAGTATAATTTTGTTTCTTTATCCATAAGCATATTTTAGTCTGTTATCTATCTGGAGGGTGCCTTAAACTCTCATTCATTTAGCAAATAGTTCTGTCCTAAAGCTCAAGAGACCATCTTTGTGATCAAGGAGATTCATGAACATAGGAGAAAATATGAGATAAAAGTTACATAACTGGTACAAAGCACTATGAGAGCTGAGAAATGTATGATAAATGCCCTGCGAAACAATTTAGAAAATCCTACCTTCATATACAGACTTCCATCACACCCAAACAAGACTATTAGTGGACCACGGGGCAAGACAGCATGTCCCAGTCTACACAGTAATAGCATAAGATACTTATTTTTGTTTTCCCCCTTGGGAATGTTCAACTTCTCTCAAGACCTCATCTAGCAAATTCAGTTCCTCAACATTTTAGCACAAGCCTTGCATGTTAGTCATAAGAAACAGGGCAGATTAGAACAAGAATAAATGTATTTCTGTGTCTTTTCACAATACTCTAACTTCTGTGAAATTTCCCTGGTTCTCACTTTTCACATCAAGTTTTTCTTTTTAATCTTTCAGAGAGGGAAGGGCTCCAGCTCATTGTGACTCAGAATGGTAGTATAAACCAGAGTTAAAATCCAGGTTCTCATCACTTAAATCTAAGTAAGTTTGGACAAGGTATTGTAACTACCTTTGTTTCCGTTTCTGCATCCATAAAATGAAAATAATGATAATATCAACCTTATAGGTGTTTTAGAAGAATTAAATAACACTGATTGAATAATGTTAAATATTTGACTGTTGTTAGCTGTGGGCACACTTGTTCCAAATCAGAGCAACTTTATGTTTAACAGTGTGAAACGTTGTCCAGTCATGCACGATTTTCAAAGACTTGTGATATATTTGAGTTCAATTGCGCAGACACTGTGTCAATCTACCCCACTGAGAATTGTCTGCATTTTCAGTGATCTACTTTTATGAAACACGATGCCTTGTTTTAGGGACTGGTCTTTCCTTGTGGATGTGTAACATAAGCAAGGGTCAGTCTCCTGTCTTCACTTCTGAAGAGCGCTCTGGCTGTCTTCTGTCTTTGTTCTCTGGAAGTTCATGATATACCAATATTCTTAGCCAGCACTGCAATGCAAATGCATCAATTCTTCTTCTCTCTTTTCTTTCCATTGCTTAGCTTTCATATGCATATGAGACAATAGGAGAAAAATCCCAAACACGTTTTAGGTCAGGCACACATTAGCCATCAAAGTGACATCTCTGCCTTTTAAAACTTTAAAGAGTTGGGTGTTTTTGTTTCTTGGGTTACTCCCATCCACCTCCAGTAAATATGCCCAATGCAATACATAATTACATTTTTAAACTGCTACCTCCATGATATTGCTTGTAGGATGAAATTATCAACAATTGCATGGTTTTCTTCTTTAATCATACCTCTGCTCATTGGTTTTGTTGTGAGAATTTTATTTACTTTGCATTACTACAACCATACTGAAAGCTGTAAATTTTTCCATTGGTCAGCAAGTGCTTCAGGCCAGTTTCATGTCAATAAGTAAGAAAGTGTCATCTGCATATTGCAAGTTGACAGTTAATCTTCCTCTAATCCTAGTCCCATATCTTTAGTCAATCTTGTGGCTGTAATTATTTTTTTAGCATATTAAGTCTGTCTTGGAGAGGGTGGAAATAAGTTTCTCCTTAGAGGCAGGGATTTTTGAAACTCCATCTTATGTACTTAGGGCATGTGGCCAGGATGAGCCAATCCTTGGAGAAGGACATAAACCCACTAGCTTCTGTTATTCACTACCAGCATTGGCCTTCTATTCTTTGTATCTTTTAGCAGTTGTGTGACCATTTTCACTGTCTTATACAAACTATATTGCAAGTTTCTAAAGGTAGAACTTGCCTAGCCTCCACTTTTTTATTCCTTCTGAAAGTAAGTGGACATAATTATGTTGCTGGAAAAAGGAAGAGTCAGCTACAGTAAAAAAAAAATAAAAAATAAAAAATAAACGAAGTAACATTTATCACACAGAGAAGTAAAGTAGACCTGGAATAGAAAATTTACTTCTGATTCCAACATCAGTGTTATCTAGGTGGCTAACTTTTTTTAAAACAAATGAACAACATAGTTAATATTGTGTGAGGACTTGACCCTGTCATCTCGAAAGGCCTTAGCACAGGTAGCTTAATGAAGTGTTAGGTGAGAAGCTGTCCCATCCCCTATTAACTCTTGTATTGTCTAAATGAGTTTAATTACCATGCAAATTACTGCAAGCTCATATGCCCAAAGCCTAAAACATGTCAGCTGGCAGGTCTAAAAGAAATTCAATAAGCTAAGCCTTTCTCACTGTAATGTTTTCATAGTGTATAGAAAAAAAATAGAGTGAATAGATTAAGAATGAAATACTATGATTATTAGTAAATGTTGAATACATTTTAACCAATTCACATGACCTAGTTAAAAATATAATGGGCTTATAAGAGGGATATATTTTTTAAAATTTAGGTTGTTTATTTTTCATTTCAATGAACATCTACAGAGATTTGGGGATTCCATTCATTCATTGTTGAACCCTTCTCCTCGCACAAACCCCTCCCCCCCCCGCCCCCCGTTTGCTCCTCTCCTTGAAAAGCAAAAGAAAAACTCCCTCATTGGTACACAATCCCCCCGCACCTCCCCAAACCCCACCCCCTACCCCCAAATATAATCCACTCTGCAACCCTCATTGCATACTCCTACGATAAAAATAATGCCCTAAAATATAATACTTTTAGACTATTCTCTCCCCCATAGACTTCAATGCCGTAAATATATTTCATCCAGTTTTTCTCAGTCTTACCCCATTTTTAAGAATGTTTTTTTATAATTATCCTTCCTATGGACATTGACTGTCAATGATTAAGTGTGCAAGATTCATCTTTGAGTGCTTGAGAAATACTTGGGCAAAGGTACCATCAGATATTTGGAAGAAGAGTACTGTTAGAATACGGACCTAAAGTGGGACTAGGGGGAAAAAAACCACAAATCTATATCTCAAGTTAACTCATCACCCATATGACCTTGGGATACTTACTACATAACATGCTATTTCATTTTCTCTTCTGTTGTTGTGTGCCATTGAGTTGAGTACAACTCATAGTGATTCTAGGAACAGTATTTCTGAACTCTGCCCTTTCCTGAGCCAACTTCACCATCCCTGACATATCTGTGAATTGAAAATAACTATGTCAATTCATCTCACCTAGAGACTTCCTCTCCTGCTCTGACCCTCTCCCTTCCAAACATGATGTCCTTGTCCAATGACTGGTCCCTCCTGACAACATGCTCAAAGTATGTGAGACAGAATTTGAAAATCCTCACCTCCAAGGGGCAACCTGGTTTCACCCCCTCCATGACAGGTGTGTTTGGTCTTTTGGCAGCCTGTGATAGTAAAAGCTAAGAGTAATTCACATCTCAAAACAAAAAGTGATTTGCAATGTGAATTAAATTATCATAAATCTTTTCAAAACTCATTCAAGCATAGGCATTATAAACACATAGAAACATATTATTGACAGAAACAGGAAAAATGTGATTTAAAATACATTCCTATTCTCCACCCCCATGGATTCTGAGTATGGCAAAACTTACATTTTCATACCAACCTAAAGTGTCATTCAAGCAAATATATCCCTTCCTATCATGACTTCATGGTTCTTTTACCCTGGCCTGACACATAGCAGTAATTGTGTATGTGCTAAATGAATATGTACAGGGATAAAACTGAAATTTCATTATGGCATACTCATTAGAACATATTTCCAAATACTGACAAAATTGCAGTGTAATAGGTTGTGGCCATCTGTTATCTGGTAAACAAAATGACCTAGAGTATTTACTTTTACAAGGTGTCTAATCTATTCAGGACCAAGAGTAAGCAGGGAAATAAGCACATGCATTTTTATTAGGTTTCCAAGATGTTTTTGTAAACCTCTTACTAAATCTGCCCAAAGTACATCCTAGTTTATGGACAATATCCATAAAGTTGAAGTTTGCAAATTTTCCTGACTTCAACCGTCAGTAAGAAATACATTATATCATAACTTATTACTTATACACATAAATAAAATATATAGCTTAGTGGTAAACAGTTGAAAACCTCACTGAGGGTCATCTATGAGTTGGTTCCAGCTTGACAATGCATAGCAACAAAACGACATTACTACAGAGTGCAGTATATTCATATATTTCCTGTGTTAGTCTGTCTTACAGGAAACTCCATTCTAGTTAAGATATTAATGTCATTTTCAACCTTTGGATGAACTGTGACCGTTTTCTGTAATACACTGTGTTACTAATCTAGTATTGTATAAAAAGGTAACAATTTCACCATCTATTTGTTTATTTGGAGAGATGAGGGAATCCTATCTAGGTGTTTGTGAAATATATTATTCCAGATATGAGAGTTGTCACCTGGCAAACAGTATTTTTGCAGGTTAAGAAATCCAGTATGAACTGTGACCTTCACAAACAGGAAGGGATTTTGTTGTGCTTTGTTTCATTAGTTGTATGTAAAATGTAAAAGGAGTGAAGCTATGCATTATTATCTCCTTTGCCTCTGAAACAATTGAGATACAGCTACGCAGTTAAGGGAATAGAAATGTAATTCAATCACTCTGTTCACTAACAATCCAATAAATCTTTTTGTTGTACAGTGATGACCAGTGAGTGAAGCTCAAATTGAATGTTAGCTTAAGAAGAAGTTTTGATTGTTGCTAGTGCTGCTTTTGTTTTCAATAGTCATCTGAGTGACATGTTGTTTTATGCTTGTAATATGAAACTGAGAAGTACCTGAAGCACTTGCTTCAGAAGGACAAGGGCTGTAGCCTTCAATAAGGATTGATGCTCAACATCAAGAAAACAAAGATTCTCACCACTGGGCCGATTGGCAGCATCATGATAGACAGTGAAGAGATTGAGATTGTTAATTTTGCTTGGCTCCACATCACTACTCTTGGTACCAGCAGCCAAGAAATGAAAAGACAAATTGCATTGGGAAAGTCTGTTGTCAGGGACCTTGCCATAGTACTAAAGAACAATGATGTCAATCTGGAGGCCAAGGTGTACCTGATCCAGGCCATGATCTTTGCAATTATGTGCAACCATTAGAAAGCTGGACAATGGCCAGGAATGATAGAAGGAGAATTGATGCTTTTGAGCTGATATGCTGGAGATGAGTATCGACTATACCATAGACCATTAAGAGAATGAACTGGTTTGTCCTGAAGAGGATAAAAATAGGTTGTTCCTTGGAGACAAGGATTCGGAAGCTTCATCTGACATACTTTGGACATGTTGCAAGGAGGGACCAGTTGTAGAGAAGGAAGTCATGCTTGGGAAGGTGGAGGGACAACACAAGAGAGGAAGAGCCTTGGTGAGATGGATTGACTCAGTGACTGAGGTAACGGAGGTAAGTGTGCCAGAGACAATAAGATTGGCACAACATAGAGCAGGGTTCAAAGCTGTTGTACATTGGGTCACTATGAGTTGCAGGTAACTTGATAGCACGTAACAACATGGTAGACTGTCAAAAACCCCCAACTAGTCTGTCTTGGGGGAAGGACAACCAAGTCACTCCATAGAGGCAAGGCCTCCAAAACTTCCTCACATACTTAGGGCATGCTATCAGGAGCGACCAACACTTAGAATAGCACGTCGAGTTGGGGGGATGGAGAATCAGAGGAAAGAAAGTGAGAAAGCGAGAGAGTGAGAGAGCGAGAGAGCGGAAGGAAGGAAGGAAAGAAGGAAGGAAGGAAGACTCTCAACAGGATGCACTGACACAGGTACTGTAGCTATGGGCTTGAGCATGTCAGATACCAGGCTGATGGCAAAAAAAGATAGGGCAAGGTTTTGATCAGTTGTAAGATTGCTAAGAGTTTTAGTCAATTTGATGTCATCTAAGAAAAACAAAATGGGTCTCATTTGGTTGTGTTCAAACTGAGCATAAGAAAGATCATTATAAGAGTCTTTGTGGAAAAGCTTTCAGCACCAGAAAAAAAAGAGTAGGATCCTATGCTGATTCCAATTCTGCTGCTGGCACTTGCAGATCAAACTTCTGAAGTAGAAAAAAAAAATCTGCTGGTCCCTTGAAAATCAGTCTTCTTATCCAATTTTACTATCAATACAAACGAGTAAGACATCAGCTGGTTTTGTGAAGTCAGTGTATGTCATGAGATATTTGTGTGATGGGACTTTTTTTCTTAACAGTTTTGTTTAATGTTTAAAACAATGTGCATATATGCTTCTTAAAAAAAAATACATCTGTCTTAAAGTTCTTTGTGAAAAGGAAACCCCAACAAAATGAATGACCTTGTCACAACAATTTAGTTACATTTGATTCCCTTTACATTCCAAGAGGCTCTTTTTGTATAATGTTTCCATTGATCTAACATGAGAGCTCACTCCGTCCATAAACAATATGTGATTTGTAATATGTCAAAGCTAGAGTAAATGGGCAATGAAAGACTATCTTCCTTAGAAATTAAATATAGGATATTTAAAAGGACAGCTCCTCCATTATGCCAATCAAATTGAAGTAAGAAATTATTCTTTGCTTGTTATTCCAAGGAGATACCATGAGGGTAAATACCCAGGGAATTGGAGAAATTCTTCTAAGTGTCCAAACAAATCATCAGGCAGCAAACATGACTATGCTTTATTTTACCCTAGATTTTTTTCTGAACTACCCTTTATCAAATCTGCATCAGGTTAAAGATTATACTTTCCCAGATCACCTTCTTTCTTAATAACGGCCCTGGGAGGAGGTTTCTCAGATTGCCAATCGTCCTACAGATCCAAGGAGTCACGGAAAAGATATTACTTAGCAAGTTGTACAGGGAAGAACTAGCATCACGGGGAAGAACTGGCATCACTGGGTGATATGAATGGTTAAAGTACTTAGCAGGTAAGCAAAAGGTTGAAGTTTCTAGTTTACTCAGAACCATCTCGGGCAGAAAGCCTGGTGATATACTTAAAAGACAATAATGAACCACTGAAAATACTATGGAACATTGTTTTACTCTGACGCACATGAGGTTTGATGAGTCAGAGTCAAGTCCATGACAACTGGAAGAGTTAGGAATAAACAGAGGAGTTAAGAGTAATTAAGAGAAATTATAAAAAAAATTGATTTCTCAAATGTAGGTGGCTCTTGTTAGGAGTAAATGGTGAAAAATCTATTAAGAACTAGGAGATAAGTTTGGCACTTGGATGCAGAGACAATGTATTTTATGTCTAATGAAATAACCAGCCAGAAACCAGAGATTACCTCTATTGAAAAGCCAATGAGTATGTTTCTAAACTTATGAACAAAGGTCTGAGCATGTTAAATAAGCCATCAAGAAGCACTAGTTTGATTTAAATTGAATACACTAGAATCCAAGCAATTATTGTGTATAATGCCTAGAGTAGTAGGCTGACCCAAGAGAGAAAGATTAGTATGGAATATAAATTAAAAAAATTTAAAAATAAAGCAAAGATACCTAAGTGGTAGAGTATCTAATGCTGTCTAAGAGTAAATTTCCCCCAAGAATATGTGTCATCTCCATGACAAGCGTATATAGTATTATAGTGTTTATAAGAAGACACTGAAGCCAGATTTGTTCATCCTATTACCTTGGACAATTTCTTTTCATGTCTGAGCTTCAGTTTTATCCTATATAAAACAGTATAATAATGGGATTAATTACAGGAGTTCTTGAGTGAGTGAAAGTTTACAGGGAAAACTAGTTTTACATCCAATAATTTACATGCATTTTTGTTCTCTGACATTGGTTGCCATCACCTCAAATAACAACTCTCTTCCCATTTCTTCCTTGCATTCTGTGTCTCAATTGTCCTTCTTTTCTACCCCTTCTTGTCTTCTGTTATTTGGTTTCTTATTTTGATTTTCTCCCAAATGTTGGCCTTTTGGTCTCCAATGGTTGATTGTACAAAGGAGTAGTTTGTTTTTGGTATTATGCATTTTTTCAGGTCTGAATATTGTTTGACTAAAAGTTGACCTTCAAGGAAGGGTAACTTCCAGACTCAATAGATCTCAAAACAGTCCAAAGACCTTCGTTAATAGTTAAGCTAAACTATTATTTGATTTTGAGAAGGGTTGAGGGCATAATTTTAGTTTAATATTTAAAAATTCTATCAGTGCAGGCATTTCAAGGGCTCTTATATAGCCTGATACACCCGCCTTTTGTAGATTGGTTTTAAAAATACAAATGCAATTCCAAAGATCATTATAGGCTTTGTGCTATAATTCCTTACAACTATTTCTCAGATGGAAAGTTTTCAACTTTTCCTGGAGTTGGCTTTATACTGGGCAAGCTCTCTTAAGAGTTTAAACCCAGCACTTTCTTGCAGGGCCTAAGTGTCAAGGACTCTGGTTAAGTCACCTCTGCTTAGATGGGCTTGCTTTTTTTTATTTCTTTTCCAATAACTCAAGTCCAGTTATAAGGGAACATAATTATGCCTGTGAGAAATGATAAGGCTGTCAGAGAGGAATTCAGTGGAGGCTCCACAAGCTAAGGAGATAAGAGCAGCTGCCACTCTGGCAAGGAGGTGCAACTAGCCAAACTGCTGCCCAGCAGTGGCATGCCAGTGCTCTGAACATTAAGCCGAGTTTACTGCCTCCCCTGTGACTGTGTGAGCCACATTTGAGAACAGCTGCCACAGCCTTAATGACAGAGCCTATGGGATCCTAATGAGTACCCCCTACACCTGTGCGGTTCTACCAGACAGCTGTTTTCTTCTCCCTCCATCTCCTTCCTCAATCCTCCCCCACACATGTGCACAATGTTCCACCTTCCCCACAGGATACAGCCCTCCTTGCATCCCAGCCCTGGGCTTTTGTTAGGCTTTCATTTATCTCCATTTACATGGTACTTAAAGGCAGTGGAGATAAAAAGCATAATGACTTTCAGATTGCTTAAACTTCAGAGTGATGTAAAAGGAAGGGTGTTGCAGATTAGAAGATCCAGTCAGAAAAAAAAATCCACTTTAAATCACATGGGAGGAGAGTAACCATCTTTCTCCTACTGAGCCACATTTGGATTCAAAACCATGAGAGAGGTTGCCTTTTAGTAAGCAATTCCCTACAGACCGGGTCGTCAGAGCTCCCAGGAAAAGGGTTTTGTTGTTGTTGAGGTGTACCACCAAGTTCACTACAACTCACAGCAACTCCAAACACAGGGAGTTGAATCTTGCCCTATCCAGGACTTTTATCATGATCTCCAATATGCTAGATCTCATTATCATAGTCACTGTGACAACCAATCTTATTAAAAGTCTTCATCTCAGGGAGCTCTGCTGGCCTAGTGGCAAGAAGCTGTGCTGAATTGCAAAGGTGCCTGGTTCGAAACCACCAGTTGCTTCTCTGGAAAAGGAGGGGCAATCTCCTCCTGTGGCAGTTGGATCTGATTCAACGGTACACAACAAGAAAATCCCACAACCCAAAAAAACAAAAAAAAACAACAAACCAACCAAACAAACAACAAAGGTCTTCATCTCTTTCTCTAACCCTCCACTTTTCCCAGCATGGTGTATTTCTCCATGAACTGGTCGTTATTGACAACATGGCCAAAGTTCAATGAACTGAAGTTTCACCAACCTTGGCTCTGAGGAGCACTCTGGTTGCACCTCCTCCAACACAGACCTATTTATTCTTTTGGCAGTCCATGAGATATACTCTTCGACAACATCACAACGCAAAGGCATCAATTTTTCTTCAATCATCTATACTGATTGTTCATTACTATCGAGTCAAACCAACTCATAGTTCATCTTTGTCCATCTTTGCCCTGTGGAACAGCTGGTGGATTCAAACTGCCTTCCTTTGGATTGGCAGAGTAGTTCCTTACCACTAGTCTACCGAAAAGGTGTAGGAAGAGGGAAAGTGAGGAAAGCAGTTTTCATTATCTTGCCTACAACTTCAATTACATTTGTCAATTTACAAAGCCTCGAACACACTTTACAGATTATGTACAGCCTTCCTTTGGTCAAAGCCCTTTCAAGCTGAGATAACAGTTTATGTATATAGACTTGTTTTGGTCAAAGACTCAGATAACCAGGTACCAGATAACATAAAATATAAAACAAGTAAGTAAATATCTAGTGTCATCTTCTAGTACTGCTTTAGTATCTTGAAAATTTTTATTATACTGAAAAAAGTACAATGCCTTAATAATTATGTAACCATTGGCAAATTATGTGGGTCTTCTGAGCTTTCATTGCTTAGTTTCTTAAATGAAGATAATTGTGGAGGGTCACACTGAAAATATACCATGTGATACCTGGCATAGATGTAGTGACTGGTAAATGATAGTATGATAGTTACTCCCACACAAAAGCACATTGCTCATGGTTTTACTAAAGCCATTGAGAGAACATTCATTCTTACTACCATTCTTAAGACTCAGTTATGCTTTTCAGTTCCAGAACGGACATATAATAATAGTCCCTGGATGGAAGAAGAAGGGTCCAAATAATAATATAATAATTATCTAGTGTGTTATCTAGTCAAAAGCTTCTGGCTATAGTTTTATAGAAATAATTCAGGACTTTTGAAACCATTAATTTTAGTAAGTTCATAAAAAAGAAGTAAACATTAAATCTTAATGCTTTGCTGAAATGCATGTTGAATAGTAAGAAAAAGACACGAACTGTGATATAACTTTGACTGTGCCAGTTGCTTGTGTTATAAAGAAATAGCTTCTATTTCCACTAGGCTACCAGGGCTTCCTTCTATATCTGCACTGTCCAGTATTGGAAACACTAGACATAAATATGTATTAAATATATGAAATATGCCTTGTCCAAGTTTAAATGCTTATAAATATCAGATGTTCATTGTAATTTTGACGATTTAGTATGAAAAAAAGAATATAGCTTATATTCAATATGGTATGAATCAACGAAGTGTCTATTGAATATATTTTTAAATAAT
>NW_006399782.1:16236946-16237783 GCF_000299155.1 Elephantulus edwardii | reverse complement strand
CTACAGAGATTTTGGGATTCCATTCATTAACATATTTTAGCTAACAGATTCTGCCCCGGACGTTCTCACCAAGCTGTGCCAAGAAATCTGGAGAACAACTATATGGCCAACGGACTGGAAGAGATCTGTTTTTGTTCCCATCCCAAAGAAGGGTGAACCAACAGAGTGTGGAAACTATAAAACAATATCATTCGTTTCACATGCAAGCAAGATTCTACCGAAGATTATCCAAAGTGACTGGAATGCACATGAGCAGAGAACTGCCAGAAGTCCAGGCTGCGTTTATAAGGGGTCGCAGTACTAAGGATATTGTAACTGATGTTAGATGGATATTAGCTGAAAGCAGGGAATACCAAAAGAATGTCTATCTGTGTTTCATTGACTATGCAAAGGTGTTTGACTGTGTGGATCATAACAAATTGTGACTGAATTTGAGAAAAATGGGAATCCCAGAACACTTGATCATTCACCTATCCTTGTGGAACCTATAATGTGGACAAGGAGGCAGTCGTCAGAACAGAGCAAGGGAACACTGTATGGTTCAAAATTGAGAAGGGTGTATGCCAGGGATGCGTCCTATCTCCATACCTTTTCAACCTGTATGCAGAACAGATTATCCGGGAGGCTGGGATCTAGGAGGAGAAATGTGGGGTCAAGATTGGTGGACGATTTATCAATAATCTGCATTATACGGATGACACAACCCTGCTTGCTGAAACTGAGGAGGACCTGAAGCACTTGCTGTTGAGGGTCAAGGACTGCAGCCTCCAATATGGATTGAGGCTCAATGTCAAGAAGACAAAGATTCTCACCACTGGACCACCTGGCAGCATCAGG
>NW_006399782.1:16230291-16235859 GCF_000299155.1 Elephantulus edwardii | reverse complement strand
AATATTTTAATATAGTTTTTGTACCGAGTGCATTGAGTTGAGTATGACTTATAGCAACCCTATAGACAAGAGATTGGAACCCTGTTCTATCCTGTGCCATCTTCATTATTCTTGACACACTTCTATCTATTGCTGCAGTCAGTTACCATGTCAATCCATCTAGTACAGGGCTTTCTGCTCTTTTGCCAACCATTAACCTTTCTAAGCATGACGTCTCTCTCCAAAAAAGTAATATCTTCTAACAACATATCCAAAGTCTGTGAGATGAAGCTTTGACATCTTCGCCTTCAAAGAGTATTTGGGCTGGACTTTTTTTCAAAACAAATCTTTTTGTTCTTTTGGCAGTGCATGGATATGAAGTTAACCTAAAATTCGCTTTTGTAGCCATTACCTTAGCTCCCTCTCATCTCCAGTTACCTTATTTGTGGACACATGGTCTTGTAAGTCAGCATCAGCTGGAGGATCAATATAAGAGAGCACCATCCATACTGGAAGGGGATGAGGGGAGATCAAGGGGGCAGTGCGTGGAAAACACCAACACAAGAGTGGCAGTGCAACTGTGTTTCAGCATCCAGCAGCATCCAGCCTGGTCCACAGCTCACAAACAAACAAAACAACAAGAAGACCAAAAACAAGCAAACAAACCCAAAACCGGCCTGCATACCAGTATTGACATGAGTGAGTTCCCTGACTGGTCAGGTATGAGTCTTTTGTAGGACCTTCTAGCAAATCTTTTTACTGAACCCAAAACTCCATAGAAGAATTGGGAAACTGAGTCATGACAGAATTGATGATATAAGACATTCTGGATTCATATAACTGAATGAGGATTTATGATTATGTTGACCTGAGGCTTCTGACTAATCTTAACACATAGTATAACGAAAACAGTGGGATATACATTATTATTTTCCAACACCATAGTTCAAAGGCATAAATTCTTCTTCTGTCATTTTTATTCATCATCCAACTCTCAGATGCATAGCAAATTGATTGAAAAGACAATGGCCTGAATCAGGCACATCTTAGACTCTAAACTGATATCACTACTTCTCAATAATTTGGAGAGGTCTCTGACTGCTGATTTTTCCAGTTAATATAGTTTTTGTCATGTGTCATCAAATCACCTGCTCTTATAGCAAGTTGATGTTTAACAACTCTGAACTCTGCTCTGTCCTAAGCCAGTCTCACTGTCTCTGATACACCTATCCCCATTATCACAGTTACTTTATCAATTCATCTTATCCAGGGTCTTCATTTGCTGTGCTATCCCTCCACCCTTCTAAGCATGATGTCCTTTTTCAGGGACTGGTCTCTTATAGCCACATGCTCAAAATATGTGAGACGGAACTTCAAAATCCTTTGCCTCCAAGCAGCAGCCTGATTTTATCCTCTCCAGGATAAACCTGTTTGTTCCCTTGACACTCCATGGTGTGTTCAATACTCTTCTCCAGCACTGTAACTCAAAGCTGTCAATATTTCTTCTTTCATCTTTGCTCATTGTCCAGCTCTCTGATGCACAGCAAGTAATTGTGAAGACCATGGCCTAAATCAGGTATCACATAGCCTCCAGACTGACATCACTGCTCTTCAGCACTTTTGAGAGGTCCCAAAGAGAAGTCTTCCCCAGAGCAATTTGTCTTTTGATTTTTTAACTGCTGATTCCAAGAGTGTTGACTGTGGAGCTGAGTAAGCTAAAATTGTTAACAACATTAATCTCTTCTCCATCTATCATGGTGCCACCAATTAGCTCAGTGGTGAGAACCTTTGTCTTATTGTTGTTGAGCTTTAGTCCATACTGAAGACTACAGTCCTTGACCCTCTGCAGCAAACATTTCAGGTCTTCCTCAGTTTATACATCAAATAAAATATATTATTAAAATTAATCTCTCATCTATTTCTCTTTATTTACTGTGATTTTGTTACTGGGAAATTTATGGTGACGCATGTGGCTCATGCATTTCTCTGGGCAATGTCACTCTGGACAAATTGTTCTTACTCATTTACTTGGAAGGTGTTCATCAATAGCACCCTAGCGGCCAAAAGAAAAGCACATTCTTAGGAGCCCACAGACTCTTATTCCAATAGTCAAAGAAGTTCCATATTTTTCCTAGAACATGTATATTTCTGAACACATGGTCACAGCAACACACTTTGAATAAAACACTTATTTATATTTATACACTAATGTTCCCTAAATTGAAACACGGTGATATGAAACACAAATGTGAATATGGAGATATTGTGGACAACAGTCAGGAAGAAAGGCAGAAAAAGAAACGGAATTCACAAGAAGTAGAAGATGTCCGTGTATTTCTGCTTTTTTTCAGTGATGAAGGCAAATCTGTATTTCTCAGAGTCTAGCATGGGTGGAAGGGGCCATCAATTCATTTGATCTGACTTCTCCCCAGTGAGTCATACTTTGGAGGTCATGTTTAAAAAGCTCCAGTGAAGACAAGTGATAACAGATGCTTTCTCCCCTCCCAAAGGTAACTAGTTTTTGTCATTTTTTCCTACAACAAATTGGCTTACAGTGATACATAAGAGCAGTAGGAATAAAATATAGAAAAAGAGATATATTCAATTCAGATCTTTGCAATATATTTCTCTGTGTATGTGTGTGTACCATCAAATTGGATCTTACTGGTACAGGAAGAGATTGTTCCTCCTTCTCCAGAAGAGCATCTGGTGGATTCTAACTGTGCACCTCTGTGATTGCAGTGCAGCTTCTTGCCACTAAGCAACCAGAGCTCCCCTGTATTATATTTCTTAAATAATCTTTCTTGATATATGTCTTATTTACTATCCACCAAATAATTATATTTCTAGGAACAAGATGATAAAATTACAATTCTTTCAATTACTAGCTACTTTTGGAATACAGACACTACCCATACCTATAAGTACACATACAAGTACACCTTATCTGACTCTTCTTAAGCAACCATCAAAGTGCTCTAGTGTTCCAGTGTTTAAATGTTTAGCTACAGAGAAGTCAGTAGTTGGAACCCACCAATTTCTCGGCAGACAAAAAAAAAGTAGCAGTCTCTTCTATAAAAATTTACAGCATTAGAGATTCATGACGTAATTCTACTCTGTGAGTTGCACTTGATTCACAGGCTGTAGGTTTGGATTCTGTTTAGCTGTCATAGATTTAAAAAAATCTTTCAAATATATAAAAAAGAGACTCTAGCTGGGAAACAACTCATGCAACAAGCTCTCCGAAGCTGCCTTGGTATCACACCCTATTTTGGGATTCTTCTACTATCAGTGCCCTTTTATTTTCTTTCTGCCAACATGATGTCTTTGCCTCAACTACTCTTTCCTCGCAGTGTGCCCTGCTATTGTGTTATTGTGTCTCTACAGTCCTTCCCTCGTACGGCTCACATTAGATGCAGAACTGAAAAGATCATGCTGACTGGATTGCGACTGTCCAATCCCAACAGGGCATCCCTTTCAAGATTGCTTTGCTATGTCTTCTCTCCTGCATGAAAAAGCTCCATTACTGGCTGGGGGTTTTTGCAATCAGCCTCCATCTTCATTTTGTTGTACAAACCTGCAGGGCAAGCACCTCTCCCACTGTGAACAGTGTGTCCTCCCAGTGACTTGCGACATACACTACATGCACTTTTCAGTAATGAAACTGGAACTCTTGGTACAGAGAAGGGCCTTATAGAAACATATAGTAGTATTTTCTCAGCTCTATCTTGGGATCTTAGGCTATTCCTTCAATAAAAAAAATTGGCCTACTGTAATACCCACAAGGAAATAATATAATATTTGCCGAGTATAGTTATATACTGACATGATTTTCTTCAATTTCCTATGAGAATTGTTATCCTAAGTAGATATGTAGGGAGCTATTGTGGCTTAGAGACAAACAATTGCACTGCCAACCCAAAGGCCCATGGTTTGAATCCACCAGCTGCTCTGCAGGAGAAAGATGGGCAATCTCACCACATGAGATTTAGTGCCTTGAAAACCTGCTGGAGTGTCAGCTATAATCTTTCTCTTTCAAAGTCATTGGTAGACTTGAGCCACCAAATATGTGTAGCATTTAGGTCTACAGGATAACTCGATATGGTCTACACTACAGACTCCCCCAGTAACAGAGTTGTTGAATGGGTAGGATGTAAATGTGGAACTTTGTAAACTTACAGGCACCTCAAGTGATGAGCAATAGATGATTCTGGCTTTAGGCTCTGGTAGGTCCCTGGACTCAGATATGCTTAGACCCCAAGCTTACTCCTTTATCTGCCCTGTGAGCCACCAGTGTCTTTTTCTCATGCCAGGTTGAGCTCTGTTTTCTGTTGATTACAAAAAAAACCAGTCCTTCATTAATGACTAATTAACCAACTGAAAAAAAACTCTAAGCTTTTACTGCTGAGTCAATATTTTGCACGTGTTAGATATGCAACAGACTATTAGTTTAGTTCCCCCTGTTTCTACACTAGATTTTAGGCACAATGATCATGTACTATATTTCCCTATTTTACATAGCGTCTGGACAGTGCACTTCACACATGTTGAAAGCATAAAACAATGGGTTAACTATTGACAAGTAACTACTGGGTTGCACATTTTTGTCTCTATGGGATGCTGTTGAGCCAACTCTGACTCGTTGTCCCTCAACCTACACCATCCTCACAATCTCTGCTGTGTTTTATCCATTCAGAAATTAGATTATAGATATGTACCCACTAGTGTTTTCCATTCTGGCTCTGAATTAGTGCAGGAAAGGATTCATGGGGACATCCTGACAAAAACATTCTACAAACTGGACTTGATGCCTACACTTTCACTTGCCAGATTCACCCACCCAGTGTCTCCTGGTTAACCAAAGGACCAGAAGGAATCTCCAAGAGAAAGACTTCAGGGAGCTAGAGAAATGGACAGCGGTCCAGCAAAGTCTCTGGCATCTGCCAGAGGGCACAGCTGGAGATATTAATAATCTCTTCACTCATCCGACCGCCAAAAAATGAGTGCAGAGTTAGGGTGGGGGAGAGAACAAGTGTTTTGCTGCCTTATGTTTGAATTAATCTCTTCTGACAACTGCTGATTTGGGCTTGTGATTTGGTCCTCCATATGTCTAACTCTATTGGTCAATTAAGTACAGTGGGTGATTAAGAGAAGCAGTGGTGCTCAGCCTGATTATGGGAGGAAGCATCACGCAGCTTTTCGAAGATGTAAATGAGCCTATGAGGCTTAGCTTGAAAGGGACCAGAAAGAGAAAGAGGAATGCCGGAAGGGTGAAGAAAGAGACCAACTCCAGCATAAGGAGCACTAAGTCAGCAAGCTGGATGTCAGAGTCAGCTTCTCATGACGTAAGTTCTACAGAATGATGAAAGGCATTTAAAGCACATGGACAATTAAATACATTCTATCAACCAAGGCACGTATTTCCCCCTCTATATTTCTCATGTAAAACAATTTAACATTAAAACTAGAAAACAAATTTATATTAACTTAGATAGTGAAATTTGATCATTTGAAGATGTGGTGGTGTAGAGTTAAAAAGAACATTTAAGTCAGATTGTTAATGGAGGTAATATATTGCACATATTGTAT
>NW_006399782.1:16219789-16226906 GCF_000299155.1 Elephantulus edwardii | reverse complement strand
ACCCTGCATTATGCAGATGGTACAACCTTGCTTACTGAAAGTGAAGAGGACTTAAAATACATGCCACAGGCAATCAAGAACTACAGCCTTTAATACATTTTGCCTCTCAACATCAAGAAAACAAAGGTCCTCACCGTGGGGCCAACAGACATAACAGATGGAGAGAGAATTGAAGATGCCATTGATTGCTTCTTACTTGGATCAACAATCAACAGCTTTGGCATCAGCAGTCAGGAGTTCAGGAGGTGCATTGCATTGGGTAAGACAGCTGTCAATGACCTCTCCAAAATGTTATCTTGAAGACTAAGGTGTGCCTGATTCAGACTATGGACATTTCAATCACTTTCTATTCATCTGAGAGCTGGAAAAATGAGTAAGGAGAAGAGAATTTATATCTTTGAGTTGTAGTTTCAAGAAGAGTACTGAGTATCCTATTGACTACCAAAATAACAAACAAATATGTCTTGGGGAAAAGGGAATTCAGAATGTTCCTTAGAGGTGAAGTTGATAAAGATCAATCTCTCATACTTTGAACATGTTGTGAGGAGAGCTTATTCTTTGGAAAGGGATATCATACTTGGCATAGTGGCCAGTGAAAGAGAGCAACAGACTCAAGTGTGTCAGAGATGATGAGGATGGCATAGGCTAGGACCATGTTCAGGCCTCTTGTTTATAGGGTCACTATAAGTCATACTCACCTCCATGTCACCTAACAACCACCACCACTGCTATGCTCTAAGAGGCTCATGTAAATAATGGGGGTTTGTATCCTCACAAATTCAGAATTAAACTTATCAAAGGGAATTTTTACAAGAGTGATAACAGAGTAAAATCTTTTTGAGCTTAATACTGAAACACTTTATGCATTTCAAAGAATCTTAGAATAAAAATGATTGTGCACCACATCTACTGAGGAAAGTTCCATATCAATGCACAATAATTATCATAACAGGCAATGAACTCATTTCAAAATAACATTATGTCAAGAAGAACTATGAGTTTCCTGATATAGTCACAGATTTATAATGACATAGAATATTAGCATAGCTCCTTTTTACTTCAAAAACAATTGCTATAGTATTATTTACTATATGAACTCTATAAAGAGGAGTGTGGCATCAGGATTGGAGAAAGATTCATCAATAATCTGCATTATGTAGATTACACAACCTTACTTGCTGAAAGTGAAGAGGACTTGAAACACTTGTTGCAGAAGATCAAGGAATATAGCCTTCAGTATGGATTGCATCTCAATATCAAGAAAACAAAGATTCATACCACTGGACCAACAGACAGTGTCATGACTGATGGAGAGGAGATTGAAACTGTCAACAGCTTCATCTTACTTGGATCCACAATTAACACCCTTGGTATGAGCAGTCAGGAAATAAGGAGCATAAGGAGCTGCATTGTACTGGGAAAACCTGCAGTTAGGGGCCATTCCAAATTACTGAAGAGTAGAGATGTCAGTTTGAGGACTAAGGTGTGTCTGATTCAGGCCATACATAATCTTCCTGATTACTAGCTATGCATCCAAGACCTGGACAATGAATAAGGATGACAGAAAAAGAATTCATGCCTTTGAACTGTGGTGTTGAAGGAGAGCACTGAACATCTCATGGAGGGCCAAGAGAACAAACAGATATATCTTGGAGTTGGTGCAGCCAGAGTGCTCTTTGGAGGCAAGAATGATGGGGCTTCACCTCACATACTTCGGACATGTTGCTAGGAGGTGCTATTCCTTGGAGAGGGACATGTTGTTGGGAAAGGTAGGGTTTGGCGAAGGAGAGGAAGACCCTCAAACAGATGGATTGACATGGTGACTGATGTAATGGACTCTTGTGTTTCAGGAAGTATGAGGATGGTGTAGGGCAGAACAAGGTTCAGATCTTTTGTTCATAGGGTCCTATGAGCTGTGCGTGACTTGACAGGCACCTAACAACAACAACAAATAGTATTATATGCAAGTAATACACTCAAATCCTCAAAGGGCATATGAATCATAATATTAGCATAATAAATGCTCATAAATTCATGTTGTAAAACAAATGTTGCAATTGTTCAGAATAAATTGAAAACTCATGAGCCAGATTATAATCTAGTTATGTACAATCTTAATTAATATGATAACTACCTAATATAAATAAAAGATTCATTTAACCGGGATTTAAGAAAGATTTATATCATTCTGAAATTTAAAAAATCTATAGCCTGTGGATAGGATCTAGTCTAGGTTCTCTTGGTTAAAACATATACATGGAAAGATCATCAACTAAATGAATCAAAATCTAGAAATTGAGTCTATTATTAAATTTTAAAACAGGCTGTACTATGTATTCTACTTCCTTTTGAACCAAATCTATGAAAGAAAATCCAACATAGGCAAATATGATCTCCACTATAGCCTGTCATTTAACAAATACTAACTCACTGTTTGGTGCCATTAACTCCTAACAACTCTAACTCATAGCAACCCTACAAACAACAGATCAGAATTTTTTGTCTATCCTATGCCATCTGTGTTTTGTTCAAGATCATTATAATAGGTACTATATCAATTCATTTTTTGAGGTCTTCCACTCTTTTTTTTGATGCTCTACCTTTCTCAGCATGATATCTCTCTCCAAGGAACGATTTCTCTTGAAAGCAAGTGAGACAAAGTTTCACCTTCCAGGCCACTAAGAAGCATTCTGGTTCTACTTCTTGAAGACAGATTTGTTTGGGGGTTTTTTGGTGGTTCGTGGCATATAGAGTACTCTTTGCCAAGCCCACATTTGAAAGGTATCAACTCTCCTTCTGTCATCCTAATTCATTGTCCAACTTTCAGATGCACAGAAAGCAATTAAAGCAAGTATCAAGCGGTGAATGCAATTTTATGCCATAATATCTATGTTACTAACTGGAATTGAATATAAGTTTTGTTATAAGCCAATTTCTGTTAATATGTCCCAAATACACATTATTAGACATAATGTACATATGATAAATAAAAGTCATCCGGGGTACTGCTCTTTTTAATTTTATTAATCCTACAGATTGAGTGTATGTTTTAATTCTGGTCACCATACTTAAAGATGTTAACCAGTTTCAAGTCAATGGAAGTGCATCAAGAGTAGTGAAACAAACTTGAAACTAGCTTAGACAAGGAAGAATGAAAGGAAATAGGTAACAAAAAAGTATTTTTTAGAAACTTAATGACAAAATTATCAGGTTTACTGTTTTAAAGGATTTTCTGAGGAAAAGATTTAGCCTTAATCTTAATGAACCCACAGCTAAAAATCAATGAACAACAATTTCAAAGATACACATTTTGTCCCAAATTAATAGACTTTTGAAGAAGTAGGATAACCTGGTTAATAACAATAATTTTAAAAAAACAACAAAAATTAAGAAATCTACAACAGAGAATTCTCTGGTCTCAACAGAATCTAGGCAAAAGCCCACCCTGCTAAAGGGATCTATGTGATAGACACCTGGACTAAATTACTTCTGAGGTAATTTTTTACTCTAAGTCTCCTTGAAAAGATCTAAATAGAATTTTATAATTGTTCATTTATTATGTACAGGACAATGCTAATTCTTGAGAAATATAAACTTCCTTTGCTGCAATCCCAAAGGCACACAAATAAGTCTCTTTCTGCATGATTAACTCTCTCTGAAAGCTTCAGGAGGATCAGCTACTAGTCAGTTCACAGTTGACATCACACAAAAACAACAACATTAAGTGTACAGTGAAGCTCTGGTGATCTAGTTCATAGGGAGTTGCACTGCCAAACCCAAGGTATACCTCCCTAATGTTTCAAATGCACTGAAAACCCAATGGAGGGTCAGCTATGTGTTGGTTCCAAATTGTTATCAATGTATTTCTGAGGGTGTAAACTATAACAATATATAAACAATAACAACAACAATAAAAGCTAACTACTTTTAGTCGGTTCTACCCTCCACTGGATTTCTGAAACCTAGCTTTTTGCGTTACTAGCCCAAAGCCTATGCTTCTGAGGTAATCAAGTACATGAAGCCCTGTGTGTGAAGGGGTGAAAGATGAACATGGTCCTCCTGTTAAGATTACAGCTTCAGCTGGAATTTTCTTGATGGAAGTAAGTTTTATTTTTTACTTTTATATATTTATGTAAGGAAGCTGCCCATCTTTCTCAGGTCGAATTGCTCTCTTTTCGGTTAGCAGCCAGTTATGTTATGTACTACAACAAAGAATCTTTAGGTATATTGTTGTTGTTGTTGTTATGTGCCATCAAGTTGCTTGCAACTCATAATGACCCATTCTATGCTGTGCCAACCTCGCCGTCTCAAACACACTCATTCCCACCACTCCACTCACAGAATTGATCCATCTCATGAAGGGTCTTCCTCTCCTGTGACGCCCCTCCTCTCTGCCAAACACTATGTCCATCTCCAAGGACCAGTCCCTCCTTGCAACATACCCAAAGTATGTCAGATGGAGCTTCAGAATCCTTGACTCCAAGGAGCATTCCGGCTTCACCCTCTCCAGAACAAATCTGTTTGTTCTCCTAGCAGTCCATGGTATATTCAACACTCTTCAGCATCACAGCTCAAAGGCATCAATTCCCTTTCTATCATCCCTATTCACTGTCCAATGCTCTGATACATAGCATGTAATTGCGAAGACTATAGCCTGGATCAAACACACCTTAGTCTCTAGCCTGATGTTGTTGCTCTTCAGTACTCTTGAGAGGTCCCTCACAGCTGACTTTCCCAATGCAATTCATCTATTGATTTTCTGGCTGCTGGTCCAAGAGTGTTGACTGTGGAGAATAATAATACAGCTAGAGTCTTGTGCTTAGATGATGAACATGACATAGGAAAAATAGCATGGTCTCTCAATACTATGCAAAGTTTGTAATCAATAAAGTTATAAACAGTAGTGACTAAAACACACAAAGTGCAAAGCTAACTGCTTTCCTGCAGAAGCCAGCTTTGCCACTTGCTAGAAGTATCACACTGCTCATGTCACTTTACATCTCATAGGCACAGCTCCCTCAAGAAAACAATGCACTTAAGCTCACAGCAACAAATGTTATTGTGAAGACGATATATTCATTTTAGTATAATACCAGAAATATACTAAAAGCTACATATGGGAGCTCTGGTGGCCCTTGTGGCAAGAAGTTGCTCTGTAATCCCAAAGACACTTGGTTCGAGGCCACCAGCTGCTCTGTGGGAGAAGGAAGAGCAATCTCCTCCCTTGTGATTAACTGCTTCTAAAAACCCACCGAAGGGTCAGCTATGGGCTGCTTCTGACTATCATGCACAACAGCAAAATATGAGTAATAAGGACCCTTGATGGTGTAGTTTGAAACTTATTAAGTCACTAAAGGGGGAAAAAAATCCATGGTATAAATTGATGGAAGTCTCCCATAAAGAGTACAAATTCAGAAACTTGAAGAAGGGGCTTTATGAGTTCAACATGAATTGTTGGCAGTGGAGTTTTTATGAGCAATAGCTAGTATAACAGCTATTATACTGGCACCTTCTCAAAAGCACAAGAAAAAGAACAAAAGGAAGAGAGAATCAAGTGAGGACAAACATGCTGTCAAAATTCTTGTCCATAAAAATAAATAAGAAAAAGGGAAAAAATGAACGAAAAGGTCAGAATTTAATTTTACAGTTCATTTATTTGTTTGGTATAGGTTTTCTGGAATAGCTACGTCCTGCTAAACACTGAATTTTCCTGTTATTATCAATATCAACGAAGAAGTAACACACATGCACAAAAATGCTAAGCCTAATTTTAACTTTTACAAAAACTGAAGTATCATACTTAGATAAAATTCACTCGTGCTTTTTCCCTCCTCCTCACACACTAGGGTACCTCCAGTGCTGAGGAATGGCCGAAATCTTGGAGTAAATTAGCTCTCTTAGATTGGAATGAGTAATTAGATCGTGCTTAAATAAGAGTTTATGTAAGAATTATAAATAACTATGTACAAAATACAGGTTATTGAAATGCTGACCATCTATTAAAAATAGTAACATGCAAACTAGGTGATCTGATGAGATGGAAATAACTCAAAAATGTAAAAAATATTCAAACAAACAAAAACATCAACAACAGTGAACTTGATGAGATACGCAGCTTCAATTTCTTAGCCTCTTAGACAATGTGCACAAAGTAGCAGAATATCTTACACATTTTCTCCGATGTGGGACTTCTGACTGAAATATGTTCTTGATATAGGATCAATATGTCCACCATATTTCTACTTGGCCTGCTCTGACTCACGCAAAATCAATGGCAATTAGAGGATATGAGAAGAGATGCCATATATGAATAAATTTTGTAGGGGGAAAAATTCCCTTCTCTTCCCTTTGAAAATATATTAACTCTTTTTTTTTCTTTTTTTGTCTTTGACCTTCAGAAAAACAAAACTCTGCCATAAACCAAAAGCAATTGCTACCAAGTCGATTCCAATTCATAGTGACATTTCATCAGGCCTTAGCAAATATTTATGGGAGCTGACGGCCTCATCTTCCTCCCGTGGAGCAGCAGGTCTGCTAGAACTTAGACGTCTTTGGTCTTTAGCCCAACACGTAACATTGCAGGGCCGGATAAAACAAAATTCACTTAAGGGATCCTCTACTTCATTTATTCTTGGCCTTCAATTGAAATGTGAGTAATCTTAAACTTACTGAGCAATTCTGCTTGAAGAGGTTGGGAAGTAGCCCTTGTTGGGTTCCTTCAGTGGTCACTATCCATTCAGAGTCATGCCATGTGCAACAGGCCAATATCCTGTCTGAACCTGGTCTGTCTTCACAATCTGTGCTAAGCCTTAAGCTGTTGTTCGTGTCATTGTGTCAAGCCATCTTCCACTTTTTTAGTTTACAAGTCAAGCTAACATGAGAAGTTATTTTGCTTTTAGAAATTGGTTATTTTCTAACAAAATCATTATACATAGGAATAATAGTTTACATACAAATAACAAATGTTGTTGTTGTTGTTATGTGCCGTCGAGTCATTTGCAACTCATAGTGACCCTACGTACAACAGCCCTAAACCCTGCTCTATCCTGTGCCAATCGCATTGCCTCTGACACACCCATCCCGATTACCCCAGTCACTGAATCAATCCACCTCATAG
>NW_006399782.1:16219104-16219689 GCF_000299155.1 Elephantulus edwardii | reverse complement strand
CTATTCTATTCTATTCTAATTCTATTCTAATTATTCCATTCCATTCCATTCCATTCTATTCTAATTAATCATCTATAATAAAAAAATCCTTAATTCACAGAAATTGTGAGTTGTACATTTACCCCCACTAATCTATTATTGTTTACTTAACATTTTTTCATTTCCTTGTTTTCCAGTGTTCTAGATTAATCTGACATCTCTGGTGTTATAACCTCTTCTAAACCCCACTTGAACTTCTACCAGTTCACTGTCATTGTACTATTCTAGCTGTTTCCAGATGATCTTCAGTAATATTGACTATGAAAAGGCATTGCACTCTGTGGATCATAGCAAATGATGACTGACATTGAGAAGAATAGGAACCCCATAACACTAAGTGTGCCCATGCAATATCTATACCTAGATAAATAAACGGTTGTTCAAATGGAGCAAAGAAATACTGCATAGTAAAATCAGGAAAGGTGTGCATCAGGGATGTATCCCTTCTCCATATCTGTTCAATCTGTATGATGATCAAATATTTTGTAAGTCACTATCATTCAGATATATGCACCAACAACCAGAGCCAAGGAAGAGCATATAGAA
>NW_006399782.1:16210246-16218295 GCF_000299155.1 Elephantulus edwardii | reverse complement strand
CTCCTCATAGAGCCCAGCCTCTCGGATAATCTGCTCTGCATACAGGTTGAAAAGGTATGGAGAAAGGACACATCCCTGGCGCACACCCTTCCCAATTCTGAACCATTCAGTGTTACCCTGCTCTGTTCTGACAACTGTGTCTTGGTCCAAATATAGGTTTCACATTAGCACAATTAAATGTTCTGGGATTCCCATTCTTCTCAGAGTCAGCCACAGTTTGTTATGATCCATGCAGTCGAACGCCTTTGCATAATCGATGAAACACAGATAGACATTCTTCTGGTATTCTCCGCTTTCAGCTAAGATCCATCTAACATTGCCTACAATATCCATTGCTGTTTGCCTTCGAGTTGAGCACAACTCATAGCAACCCTATGAACAAAAGGCCTGAAACCCCTCTACAAATATTGACATTTGTCAAAGTTCATAGGTTTTTCTGGAGGCATGTTATTTAGGAAGTGGATGCCACTCCTGCTTCCTATGAACCAATGGAATAAATACAATTCCAAGTCTAAATATATTTTACTACATTTTATTCCTTGAAAGTATGTTGAGTGAAGAAGGCAACAAAGTATAGTCTTCTAAAAATTATGTTCCAAAATCCTATGCAAACATGTGATCTAAAAGATGAAGGGTAATAAAATGTTGGTGTTTCTAAAGTCTCATTGATAGAATTACCAATGATCCTAACCTTTTACTTTGGAATTTAATTTGTTTAATGACTATTTAAAACAAAGATCACATTAATATGATAAAAAATATATCCTCTGGACAAAAAAGTAGTATGTCAATTTTATTTTAACTTGGATCTACAACCAAGTTCCCTGGAAGCAGCAGTCAAGAAATCAACTGACCTATTGCATTTCTTCAGGGAAAAGCCAAGCATGTCCTTTCTTTCAGTTTTCAAACTAAAAGTCATTGTATATTTCCTAACTGCTTTTTCCCCTACAAATTTTAGATGTGAACACTTGTGATAGACTCTTGATCACAAACATAAGAACAATGAGATGCCGAGAGTGAGTCATCAATCCTTGTAAGATAAGCATTAATGTACAATCTGCTTACTTTAGAAGCTACTACAAAAATAATTTTACCCTAAGATTTTGTGCATTGACTGGCACAATTGGAAGCTGAGAAATTAATACAGTAAACCATCATTTTTGTGTTTTTTAAATTTTTTATTAATTTTAATGAAAGTTTACAGAAACTTCGGACTTTCATTCATTTGAGCAAACTGGTGGAGGGGGGAGGTTGGCCAGGGAGAAAAGTAAACTATGATTTTTAACTGTCCTTCCAAATATTTGTTTCATAATTTTGTCAGAACTCAGAAGCATCCCATACATATCACTTCCAGGGTTTAGTATAGTCCTTTGCTTAGATATGTTCACTAATAAAATGACCTCGCTTGAATAATAGTAAATATTTTTCACCTACCTGTATATTAGAATGTTTTTTAAAATTATTTTACTTTACTAATAACAACAACCATCTCATATATTTGTGCAGCTGGATAACAAACAAAGACTAAAGCAAAATTGACACTCTTCGATTTTGGTGCTGCTGAAGACTATTTAATGCAACACGGACTAGTGGAAGAAGGAGTGGCACCCACTTCCTAAACAACATGCATCTGGAAACTCTATGAACTTTGAGAAATAAGGTAGTAATAGAAAGGCTTCAAGTCTTTTGTTCATAGGGTCATTATGAGTCGAGCTTGACTAGACAACAATCAACAATAACAACATGAAAACAATAAACAAATCTCTCTTGAAAGAAGAACAATGAGAATGCTCCTTAGGAACAAAGATGTCAACACTGTCTCAAATACTTTGGATATCTCACCTGGAAGGGATAGGCCCTGGGGAATGACGAGCCTGGTAAGTTGAAGGGACAGTAAAAAAAAGAGAATGGTCCTCAATGAGATGGGTTAACACAGTGGGTCCAACAAGGGGCTCAGACATAGCAATAATTGTGAAGGTGGCACATGACAGAGAAGTATTTTAATCTGTTCTGCAGATAATTAACATGAATGGGAACCAACTCTATGGGATCTAGAAACAAAAGGACAATCATTGTTTTTAAAGCCCTTTGCCTCTCATTCTCACCCTGATTCTCTTCCTCACTCTTCTTCTCTCTGCTCTTTTTTCTTTCTCTTCGTTTCGCTCCTTCTCCCTTTCTTCTTATATGAATCTCTCCTTCATCCCCATAGAAAAATACAATGTTAACTACATTTATGCAATCAAGTTGGAAATGTGATAGTACACATTATAGATATTTGTTAAAGAAATAAAAGTGAGAACTTCTCTGTTTGCTTGAAGGAAACAAATTTCATTTTTCCCCAAAAGCTCAGCTCCTTTACCCTTTCCAAAAATATATCCAGTCAGACTGGATTTTTATTTGTATATATTTTTTGCTGGTAATTGGCCTCATTTACACATGAACAGAACTGTACTACTCATACTAGTAGAGATTCACATGCCTCTTGTCTCCTTTCTGTCAGTCATGCTGCCCAAAACCAAATAGAAGCCAGGTGCTGATTGGCCTTGTACAGGGTACATTCCGAATCTCTTGTACTTTGATGCTGGCACCATTGCAGCAGACCTTCAAAATTGGCCCTGTCACTTTAAATATAATAGACAATAAATCATCCCTCTGAGCCAGTCCCTAAGGAAAACAGGGAAAAAATAGAAATAACACTTAAAAGCTTTTTTCTATTACAGTGCCTCGAGGGAACTTTTAAAATTGGAGTTCTTTTTCAAGTGAATTTTATGCTTTTGGGGGCTTTTACAAATGTTTCTAAGAATTAACGTTGCAATTCTATGACAAAATATTCCATTAGATCCTTTAATTTGGGGTCTTAGCTAGTATTGTCACATTTGTTGACGTCTATGCTGCTGTCCTTGGTATCTCCCACACAGCTGGTGGCCTAGTGTCAAGAAATTGCGCTGTAATCCCAAAGGCACACGGTTCGAGGCCACCACCTGATCCACTGGAGAGGGATAGGCAATCTCCTCCCGTGAGATTTACTGCCTCTGAAAACCAACAGAGGGTCAACTGTGGGTTGGTTCTGACCGTGCAGTGAAAAAGCAACAATAACATATAAGCCTAGTATTTTTTCTCTATTCCCTCTCTATTTTTCCTGCCAATATTTCTTATTTGGACTTTCTTTCTGTCTTCCTTTATGTTTTGTTTTTAAATTCCTTAATCAAATCCAATTTTAGTTAACATTTCCTTGACAAGTCTTTTACTCTTTTGTACTTCAGGTATTCAAGACCAAAACTAGACCAAATGCTGTCAGAATTTGTGCAGACTCAGAGTAAACAGTTCATTCTGATTCTGAGGCTGTGAGTCTTCACAGGTAGAAATTGTCCGTCTCTGTCCTGGTGAGCTGTGAGTCTTTACAGAAGGAGATGGTCCATTTTTCTTCCTTTGCACAGAAAATACTAATTATTATGCCATAATGGAGCTCATCTGGAAGTTTCCAGCTAGTGGGACAGGACCATTGTCTTACTTCTAAAGCAAGATTTCTCTATTTACAAATGTCCAGCATTCACCTCCTCTCATAAGTCCCACTTCATCTTGCTCTTGTGCTTATTCTCTAACTTTTTAAATTTTAGTTGACAGTAAGAGGAGAAAGCCAGGGTAACAGAAAAAGCTGGCTTATTTTAGGCTGTAAGAGACAACCAAACCCTCGAAGGAATTAATGGAAGATACCAACATAGAAAGCATAGAGTTATCTGACGGGCCCAGGTCCACATTCTGAATGGGCAATAGAAAATTATAGCATAATTCTTGTGTAACCAGTGTTCAGCACCAGTCATTCATATCCATATAGTTCTATGTGGACCAATAAAAGAAGTTATGGTTCAATGCCCTTTATTATCCTTAAAAATAGAAAATCTATACAGAACAAAACACAGGTCATCTTAATATTAGTAAAAATAAGCAGACACACTCTAGGTAGAGAACCGTGCAACTACCTTTATTTCTTGGCAAGACAATGCATGTCTTTGTAGACCTCCTGCTCTGTGAAGAAATAGAGGAAAGCTCCAACTCAATTTTGAGCTGGTATCTTTTGATAAATTGAGAAGGCTGAGGTATGAAGCAAAAAGCAGTGAGAAACATTATTCTGACACCTTTTAGATTTATAGACTTCCCAGTCTCCTTAATAGCCATTCATCTCAGCTGGCCTGCCGGAGTCTCTGTAGTCCCCCTCTGGCTGAGTGCTTATTACCAACAAGGTAGCAGTCAAATTATTGCAGGGAATTTGTCGAGTGAGATAAATAAAAGCTGTCGAAGACAGTGTTTCTCATAGTGCTTCTGTGTCCTATGGAACCTATGACCCAAGACACACATCAGCAATGTCCCATAGACCCTTAAGTGTGGAGAACACAGCACACACGGTAATCATTTTGCAAATGGCAGTAGTGAATGCTAATGTATTTAAGGCACTGCACAGTGCTATAGTGAAGAGAGCTGGTTATTTTTTATCTTTATTTCAGTGTTTTCCAGAAACATTCTCAATTTCAAGGAAAACAGATTGGAAAAAATCCTTGGAAACCTCAGAAGAGCCTAGACTTGGTGTTTGCCTAAAGAAAAATAAAGGAGAATAATGTTGGAGGTGATGATGATTGTTGTAGCAAATGATTAGGACAAGAGTGAAGAAAGAGTAGCTCAGCCTTGGATGCACACCTTCCCCCATTAAAAGAGAGAGAGCTGCACCAGCAGATCGCAGTCATTAAAAAATGACCCATCAGAGGACGCAAATCACATACCAGGGAACAAACGCTGGGGGGAAATCAAAAGGGTTGAGGTCATGTTTTATTTCACTTGTAACGCTTTTCAAATTCAGTCCTAACCAAACCTGATTAAAGTAAATCCGTTTTTTACAGCCTGTGGAGTCTATAAGATTATGGTGTTAATGGAAGTGTGATTCGATCCGTCAGTAATGGTGCATGTCGGGACCCTGGCGCCTCTGACAAGTCCATTTTTTTAAGACGTATTTATTGTTGCTTTTTCTTTCCCTCCCTTCTGTTCCCTGCATTGCGGAGTTTAATTGAACAGTTTAAAGTGATTCTTCTTCAAGGCCCATTAATTGATTTTATTTGTGTATTCTCTAGGGGTCAAGGAAAAGGGAGAGGGGAAAAAAACCCACCTCCAAATAAAATTTCAGCTCAAATTTTCACTGTCATATTCTCCCTCAAAATTCATATCGTTGATTTATTTTCCTCTTGGTGTTCTTTTTCCTCCCCTGCCATTATCTTTTTCTTTTTTAGAAGGTGAAATGTTATTAGTTTGCTTAGTTTAATATCACTGATTTATTCAATTCTGTTAGTGGCTCACCATTACAAAAACAATAAAGTGTCTAAATCTGATAAACCATGTAATACCTAGGAGTTCCTCACAGTTAAGCGAACTGAAGGGTAAAGATTTCAGAGAAACAATCATAAAACCTTAAACACTGAAGATAAAGCTTCATAGTATTTTCTTTCTGACAGAGTATTACAATGTTCCCTGAGCTTGGATGTTCTGGCATGTGTACACGCATGCCCACACATGTTCATATTTAATTATATATAACCCAAAGAGTGGAATGCATTGCCAAAATGTTTATATGTGTATGCATGCCACATCATCACACCTTGAGAGAGTATATTATCACGTTACAGTGAGGACCATTTCAGTGTTTATTATGCATCTAAGAGTGTTTATTGTGTATATAAGTATGTCTATTGCAACTCATGGTGACCCCACGAGTTGCAGAGTAGACATGCATCCAGTTGTTTTATGGTTGTGATTTTGGGGAAGCAGATGGGTAAATTTTTCTTCTAAGTTGGCTTTCTGGGTATGTTAGAACCACCAACCTTTTGATTTGTAGTTGCAAACTTAACAATTTGGGCTACTCAGTGTTGTTATTGCTGTTGTTGTGTACTGTGGAGTCTAAACCGACCCATAGCTGACCCTCCAGAGAGTTTTCAGAGGCAGCTAATTGCAGGGAAAGAGATTGCCCATCCTTCGCCTGCAGAGCAGCTGGTGGTCTCAGACTGTGTGCCTTCAGGATTACAACACAGCTTCTTGCCACTAGGCCACCAAAGCTTCCTGTTAGAGCTCAATGTCAGGGAGTAGCTAATCTTCACAGTTGTCCTATGAAGCACACATTACTGTCACTGCACAATTGTCCTCATCTAAAACACAGAGATATGACTCATTTGTAATGGATACAGTCAAAGCAAAAAAAATCCAGGTTCAAATTATTCTGATACTTCTACTTTTCTACTACTTGCCTTGGAAGCTCTATTACCCTTGTCATGGAAGCTCAGTTTGCAATAGTTGCTACTCTATTAAAAATTTAAATTTAGTGATGTAATTTGTAGATAGGTCTGCTTTATTTTTTTTTTTTTTACCACTACTGTAGCTCCAGAAGAGGCCCGTGAAAAAAACCTGAGTTAAATAATTGAAGAACTTTTTGGACCCTATCATTATTTTATTAACACAGGCAATACCCTCATTACCAGCAGTCAAGAGATAAGGAGATATATGACACTGGGAAAGTCTGCAGACAAGGACTTCTCCAGGTTACTGAGGTGAAATTATATCAAGTTTGAGGACCAAGGTAGGCTTGATTCAGGTCACGATCTTTTCAATCACTTGCTATGCATCTGAGAGCTGGACAATGAAAAAGGATGACAGAAGAATTGATGCCTTTGAGTTTTGGTGTTGGAAAAGAGTACTGGAAATCTCATGGACTGCAAAGAGAACAAATACATCTTGCAGAAAGTGCAGCGAAATTGTTCCTTGGAGGCAAAGGTGAAAAAGCTTCATCTCATATACTTTGGGCATGTTCACAGCAGAAGCTATTCCTTGGAGAGGGGTATTATGCTTGGAAAGGTGGAGTTTTGGTAAAAGAAAGGAAGACTGTTCAGCCAGATGGGATTGACATAGTGATTGTAACAAAGGGCCCGAATATGCTAGAAATGATGAGGATGGCAGAGGATAGGGTAGGGTTCAGGTCTAATGTTCATGTGGTTCTTGTGACTCACACTTGACTTGACAGCACCTAAAACCAACATCACTATTATATAGTTCCTGCTTTGATCTTCACTCTAAGACTTTGTGAATACTGTGCTGACAAGACAATATAAAGCAAGAAAGAGATAAGGCAGGTAATCAATAAAGGCTGCTCCAACGAACTTGGTGGACAAATTGCCTCTAGCTTCTCTATCATCTTGTTTCTTTCAAAGTTGTATATCTTTTTTTCTCTTGTCCCTTATCCTAATTCTCTAGATGGTATTGAGCAAATGTTTACTAGTCTCATGCAGTTTTTTTTTAATTGGATTAACCCCATTATGCTATGTCAGAAGTCATTGGCTTCTGTTACCAATTCTTTCTCTGAAAGTTTTAAGAGTGAAGTTATGCTTAAGACTAGAATTGAGAAAAATGTGGGTACATGTGAGATAGAGTAATGTGAAAGTACAATTTTTGTTTGTTCTCTTTGCATAAATATCTTGGAAGACAATGTGAAAAGGTCCACACTTCATCCCACCTAATTACCAATACAACTTCAAGTAAAAGAATATCTATTTTAGAATGTGTGGGTAAATTGGAAACTGCAGGAAGACCATCTTCTAGCTGAAAATGTGCACTCTATTCTCTATGGTTACATTTCAGAGAAAGCTCTAGGCTACATTATTTCTCCACCACTTTCCATGTACTTCTTCTCTTTCCTCTGGTTATGGCATCTGCCTTTCTGGACTTCCCGTCTCATTTGACAATTATTGCTCATTTTATGTGGCTCTGTCAGTCATTACTTCTTGATAAACATCTGCAATAAAATTCTCCAGAGGGTGACAAACGAAAAGCATAGCAGAGGAAAGATAGTGCCCTCTGGAGCCAGGTGTAACAAATTAAGGTGGATGAGAACTGGGGTACAAGATCCTTAAGCAGTTGCGGCTGTTATACCACTATGAAGAGATTGAGAATATTCTGACATCTTGAAAACTGATTAAAGAAGAGAGAGAGAGAGAGAGAGAGAGAGAGAGAGAGAGAGAG
>NW_006399782.1:16204124-16210064 GCF_000299155.1 Elephantulus edwardii | reverse complement strand
GGGAGGAGGGAGGGAGGGAGGGAGGAAGAGAGAGGGAAGGAGGGAGAGAGAGAAAGAAAGAGAAGGAGAAAGGAGGGAGGAGGGAAGAGGAAGGAGGGAGGAGGGAGGAGAAAGGAGAGAGAGAGAAGGAGAGAAAACGCAAAATGAGTGTATATATGCTGGTGCTGGTGTAGGGAAGGTTTTACTTTTCTCCTTATTCTAAGATACATGTTTTTATTTGAGTACCCAGAACTTGCAGGTTATAAATAATACCAAAATAATTGTCACATTCTCTTCTATATATTAGTTGGTATAAGTCTATCTTAAAAATGGAACAAAGTCATATGCATCTTTTATTCATAGGGAGCTGCTACACAGAACATACAAAACAAAATAAAACCCAATGCCATTGAATCAGAGGCACACCATTAGGAAGATTATCATTAGCTAAAGATGTAAAGGTTGGTATGTGGAAGTTGAGGACAGCCCTTGGTGAGATACAGTGACATAGCAGCCAGAACAACGAACTCAAACTTACCAAGAATCATGAATATGCTAGAGGACCAGGCAATCTTTTGCTCTGATATGCATAAACGTCAGCATGCCAATTTTAAAGTGGCATTGTGCATAGGGAGTTGCACTGTCAACCCAAAGAATTTACTAGAATTATTTTATACCCTCTAAAAACCTCCTAGAGGGTCATCTATGAGTTAGTTCTGACTTGATAGAAACAAAGGAGTGAGGATGTGCCATTTATTGAGCTGCTAAAAACAGATTGGCATGGGATAGAGCAGGGTTTAGGGCTGCTGTATGTAGAATTCACTCTGAGTCTCAAGCAACTTGATGACACATAACAACAAGAAGCCAAAGGCCAGTAGCCACAAAGCCCAAATGGAGAGTTGCTATAAGTAGCAATGGATTTTAATAACAAAAACAGGAATTCTGGTGATATAGCTAAAGTTCACAGGATGTCTCTTCAAGAGAAAGATGAAATTGTCTACTTCTGTTAAGATTAGCAGTATCAGAAAGTCAAGGAAGTCTACTTGGAAGTTGTGTGTTCTAAAGAGTTCTTTGTTACAGTGCTTTACCTGTTCAACTGCTAACTGAAAGGTAGTTCAAATCCACCAGCTGCTTCAAGGGAGGAAAATGGGTTACCTCTTTCAGTTAAGGTTCGGAGCTATAGAAACCCAATGGAGGGTAGTCTCGAGTCAGACTTGACTCAGTGACAGGGTTTTTGTTGTTGTTCTTGTTGATCTGTTTTCAGTTCAATAAATGCAAGGAAATTACCTAAATAAGACTCCTAACTACTGGTTAGAAAAGAATTTATTTGTGTAAATTGTCTACAGATGCAAAAACACTCTGAGAAAAGAAGTTTTATAATTTTCTATGATCAAATACTTATCCAAATTTGAATTTTTACATTGGATATGTCCTCAGAAAAATATGTCATTTCTGTTGAAGGGAACAGTCAGAGGAAACGAAGAGAATTATGAATGAGATGCATTGACACAATAGTCACAACAATGGACAGATTTCAAGGATATTGAAAATCATACAGGATGGACATCACAACGACAAGAGCTGAGTCAAGGGAAATTAAAAACAACCATGAATCAGAACTCTATAAACACTAGAAGCATAAAGAAATAATATTAATTATAGAACAGAGCTCAAGTCTTCTGTTCATAGGGTCACTATGTATTTGACTTGATGACACTTAACCACTGCTAAGTGATACTAGTGTTACTATATTTTGGAGGAACATTCTTCCAATTTGTACATCACTGTTTGTTCAATTTGCTGTGCTGAAGTAATCTGGGTTTGCTGTTATGCTGAACCTGTGTCATTGGGGTATCAAATACCATCATGGTTTACCAATGTGGACAGTGTTTGGTGAAGCTCTCAGTTTGTAGGACAGGTTTGGAAGGAGGAATGGCATCTACTTCCTAAACCACATGCCTATGAAAACTCTAGGAACCTGGAGAAACTCACAGAAAGGCATTAGCTCTTCCGTTCATGGAATCACTATGTGTCATGCTCGACTCGATGACAATCAACAACAACATGAATCAGAATAACTCAATTATCAGTGGGGTTTTGTGTTTTATGTGTCAAAATTGATTGAATTGTACATTCTATGCACCATTTAAAAATATTCATTGGGTTTCTAAGGTGGAACATGCCTCTGGAAATTCTGTGAACTTTGATAAATGACAGTAGTTATAGAAAGGCTTCAGGCCTTTTGTTCATAGTGTTCCTATGAGTTGTGCTCAACTCAATGGCAATCAACAACAAATCATTTTAGTATGTTTCAAGTATTCCTTTAAAATGTCTTAAAAAATAAAATTTAAGAGATACATTTAAAAAAGACAATACCACCCAATAGACTAAGTTGCTGTTGTTATGTATCATAGAGTCAGAACTAACCACAGCTGACCCTCCAGCGGGCATTCAGAGGGAATTGAATTGCAAGGGAGGAGATCGCCCATCTTTCTCCCGCAGAGCAGCTGATAAATTTGAGCCATGTGCTTTTAAGTCTGAAGCATGGTTTCTTACCACAAGGCCACCAGAGCTCCCTTACAGGTAAAGGAAATAGTCATATCCACGTGTTATCCCTGTGAGATCCCTCAACCATGTACCTGGTTCTTCAACCTATCACTCCTAAGTTACCTTTTTTAAAGTTGTCCACTGTTTAAGGAACCCTGTCATAGGTATGTGTGTTAGTAGCTCGGGGTTGAGAGGAGAGAACTGTGCCATCCAAAGGCCATTTGCAAAATGAATGTATATTATTTGTGAGGATGCGAATTTTGAATCAATACACTTTTTCCATTAGCATATTAGCAGAGTGCAGCATCTTCATCAGAATGTTTATTTGTCAGGTGGGTAATGTACAGGATTCTTTGAACGCAAGGAAATTTAGAAAATGCTGTTTTCTACTTCTGTTATTGCAGGCAAACTCATTTTGAATCAGAGAGGATAGTTGTACAGGGAGGTGATATGCCTTTTCACACACCATCTGTCTTTATTTTATTTTGTTTTAATTGTCTCCTTAGCTATCAACATGATAGTAGCATATAACCTCCCTGGAAGCAATCTAACTGCAGGAAAAGCACACGCAGACACAAGAGCAACAACTATACTCAGGTCCACATTAGAAGTATCTCATGTGGCATTACTTTGTTCTCATTGTGTGATCCGTTTCCACCAAAGCCTTTCATTTTGATACAAAACTAAGTTCCCACTGACTAAGGAATTTAGAAAATAGGTATCTCACATGTCAGTTGCTGTTGTTAAGTGCCCTTGTATTAGTTCCAACTCCTAGTAGACCTACACACAACACAACAGAATACTGGACAGTCCTTCACCATCTTCATAATGGCTACTGTGATTTTTTTCTGTTTTATCTGTACTTACGGGTCATTTCAGAGACAATGCTGTTGTTGTGATGTGCCGTCAAGTTGCCTGTGACTCATAGAGATTCTGTGTACAACAGCCTTAAACCCTGCTCTACCCTGTGCCAATCTCACTGTCTCTGATACACCTACTCCCATTACCCTAGTCACTGACTCAATCCGCCTCATAAAGAGTCTTCTTCTTCTGCACTGTCCCTCCATCCTCTCAAGCATGATGTCCAAGGACCGGCCCGTCCTTGCAACATGCCCAAAGTATGTCAGACGAAGCTTCAGATTCTTTTCCTCCAAGAAGCAGCCTGGTTTCACCCTCTCCAGAATGGACCTGTTTTCATAGCAGTCCATGGTATATACAATACTCTTCTCCAACACTACAGCTCAAAGGCATCAGTTCTCCTTCTATCCTCCCAAGTCCTTGGGACAATAGACCTCTCCAAATTAAAGGACTCTTGGTGGCTTAGTGGTAAGGAATTGTGCTGCCAAAACAAAGGTATATTGTTTGAATTTTTTAACTGCTCCATAGAAGAAAGATGGGTAATCTCCTCCCGTCTGATTTACTGCCTCTGAAAATCAGCTGGATGGTCAGCTATGGGTTTGTTCCAACTCAATAGTACACAACAACAACAATTATCCCATGGACTGACAAAGGAACAAGCAAGCCTGTGTTTGAGAAAGTGCAACAAGAGTGCTTCTCAAAGGTAAATCTCACGTATTTTAGGTATACTAGTCCTTGGAAAAACCCATCATGCTGAAAAGGTGGAGGGTCACAGAAAATTAATCAGACTCTCAATTGGATGGAATGACATGGTGACTATAAAAATCAGTAGATTATATAAGAAATCATGAGATTTGGACAGGACAGAGCAAGGGTCAGATGTGTTGTTCACGTTGTACAATTCACTGTGAATTGTAGGTGATTTGATGAAACCTAACAAAAACAACTCATATTCTTATAATATATAGAGATATTGTCCAAATTTGTTCCAAAATCCTGCAGGAATGTCCACTTTGCCCTAGCTCTCAGTTTAAAGAATTTACACTCAACTTTGACCAAGCTAATAACACATCTATCCCAAGCACATTTGCTCCCATACTTTTTGCCATATGCAAATAAGTAGCTATAAAATCAGTGTTTACATACACACTCAAACTCAATAAATTCTGCTTCTTTAATAATTAAATTAGAGTGGGTGATAAAGGTGTCTGTATCCCCACTTCATTCTGCTGTGCTAAGTAAAATCAGGCAGCATCACTACTGAATAAATCAGTATCACTGAACAGAGCAGAGAGAGCACAGGTGTCTGGAGTTTTCTCCATGGCATTCCAGATATAAGCTCTTCTAAGATTTTGGCTTTAGTCTTGGATGACTGTCAAAGGTATTGCACGTTGGCCCCCAAGATAGCCACTGGTCAGGGTTGAGCCAACATGCGTGGACCAGATCAGGCAAAATTGCCCAACAAATTTTCAAGGCTTGTCAAGGCCTGGAAATGGGGGAAGTCAGATGATTATATTTGCATTGCATAATTGGCGGAGCCTGTCACAACATTGCTGGAGCCAGCAGCTGCTCTCTGCTGAGAACTAATTCCACCTCATCTATTTAATATTATAATGAATTTAATCTGCTAAACATTCAACCAGAAGTCAGAGGGCACAGTTATGGCTAAACCCACATTTGCAGAAGGCTGACAAGAGACATTGGTTGTAAGAATTAATTGGAGAAAAGCGTTGTCAGCGTCATCCAATCCTTTATTTGGGCTGTTGATTTTCTCTTCTCCCAAGCAGAAGAGTTTAAAATTTCTTCTTCTTTTCTCAAAAAACTGTTGGAAATCAAAAGTGAATTTAAAAATGATTTCTTCCAATCTGATTAAAGACTTTCTTCTACAGGTTCTCTTGAAAGTTTTTGTCAGGAATATCCAGGAAGGTGGGTATCATTTTAACACAATCTATTGGATTCAAAAGCTGCTAATTTTATATTTAAGTTCAATTCCCTAATTGGATGTGCCTTCCTTCAATTGCCACCCCTTTGTTCTAATTCTGAACTCTTACTCTAATATCATTGAAAAACCTCTTCAGTTAGATGAGGGCAGTCATTATGAATCTATGCTCATCTTTTAAATCTTGTCTCTTTCAAATTAAGTCTTTTACTATGCTTTCAAAGAATTCATTTCATTTTTTTAAAATTTTCTTATTTTTGTGTGAGTGTACCATCAAATCAGATCTGACTGGTACAGGAGGAGATGGTCCCTCCTTCCCCGGCAGAGCATCTGGTGGATTCGAACCGTGCGCCTCTGGGATTGTAGTTGCAGCTCCTTGCCACTAGGCCACCAGAGCTCCCCTTTCATTTCATTCTTATTCTCAGTGCAGCCTAAAGAATGTCTGTCATTCTATGGATAGCTTTCACTGGACCATTGTTTGTATAAGAATAAAATACTAGAGTTACTAATCTAAGTATTATCCAATAACATAGGAATTTAGGATTATTCTCTCAATCTCTCCTCCCATCCCCCTACCTCTTTCCATCCCCTCTCCCCTTTCTTCCCCTTTCCTTCTC
>NW_006399782.1:16189426-16203161 GCF_000299155.1 Elephantulus edwardii | reverse complement strand
TCTCAATCTCTTCACCATCCATCTTGATACTGCCAATTGGTCCAGTGGTAAGAATCTTTGTCTTCTTGACATTGCCACTCAATCCATATTGGAGCCTGCAGTCCTTGACTCTCTGTTCTCATTAGAACATTTTTATACATGTTATTTCAAGACATCATGATGTAAGTTAACAATTTCTTTTCTGTTTGTTCTGTTTCAATTGATCTAACTCACACATAGACCTCATGTGATGGACAAAACAGAAATTGGATTGGATTGACTGTGGACACACTCATTGGAAAAGCTCAATATAAGCAGTGAAAATAAGCTAAAGGGTGACTATAGACAAGATCTTCAATTATTCATATGCAAACTGAAACTGAAGCTGAAGTCAATGAGAGCAAAGGCACACGATTTAAAATAAAACCTGAGTTTATCCCACTTGAATTTCAAAATCACCTTCAGAATAAGTCTGAGGCATTCGTAGGAATGATCAAAGATCAGATGAATTATGGGATGACATTAAAGATTTCATCCATGAAGAAAGTAAAAGGTCATTAAAAAAGAAAGAAGAAAAGGTCAAAACATATGTCAGAAGAGACTTTGAAAATAGCAATGGGGCCAAAACAGAGGGGAAAATAGTTGGAATCAAAGAGATAAACAGAAGATTTTAAAAGGCAGTTCAAGGAGACAAAGCAAACTATTATATGGAATATGCAAAGAGCTAGAGTTGAAGAATTAGAGGAAAGTTTCCACCCAATATTTCTAAAATTGAAAGAACTCAAAAACAAATGCAAGCCTTGAGTTGCATTTCTAAGAGATGCTACAGGCAAAATCTTGACTGATCTAGGTAGCATCAAAAGAAGATGAAAGGAATATACAGAGTCATTCTACCAAAAAGAATTGGTTTGCACTGAAAAACTTCAGGAAGTTTACCATACAAACAAGAAACAAAGGTAGTAAAGGAAGAAGTTCAAACTACATTGAAGGCACTGGCATGAGGAATGAATGGAACACCAATTTACATGTTACAACTAACAGATGCAGCCTAGATGTGCTCACCAGTTTATGGCAGAAAATTTGGAAGATAGTTTTGTGACCAACTGACTGAAAGAGATTACAAAAATATATTATTCATATCATATATAAGAAAAATATTGCTGAAGATCATCCGGAAAATGGCTAGACAAGTACATTGAGAAGAAGTTCAACCTTGGATTAGAAGAGGTATATTTGGCAATATTCTGGCTGAAGGTAAAGAACACCAGAATATATCTGCTGGATTTTTTTTTTACTATTTAAAGGCATTTGACTGTGTGGATCATAATGGACTATGGCTAACACAGAGAAGAATGTCAATCCCAGAGCACTTAGTTGTTGATATAAAAAATAGTTTTCTAGTAATAAGAAGTAAAGATTGAAGATCAAATTTGTTGTGGGAGATCTTCAAGGATATAAAAAATTAAAAAAGATAAAAGTCATTAAAAATGTAGAAATGATGGACAAAACTATGTTAGAAGATAATCTGAAATTTGCTCTTCCATGTAGAGAAGCTTAAGTAAAAGAAACAATAAGAGAGCTGAACAGAATCTTTCAAAGAGAAACTCATGAAGTTAAAGAAAAAGAATCCTAGAGCTGGAAAACCAAAAGGAAAGAATGCATTTGACATTTCATAAGCTTATATAACAGAAGAACAAATTCAAAACCTAAGCTAAATTGTAGTTGTTGTTGTTGTTATGTGCCATCAAGTTGCTTGCAACTCATAGCGACCCTATGTACAACAGCCTAAACCCTGCTCTATCCTGTGCCAATCGCACTGTCTCGGAGACACCCATCCCAATTACCCCAGTCACTAAATCAATCCACCTCATGGAGGGTCTTCCCCTCCTGCGCCATACCTCCACCCTCCCAAGCACAATGTACTTGGTCCCTCTCCAAGGATCTGTCCCTCCTTACAACATGTCCAAAATTTGTCAGACGGAGCCTCAGAATCTTTGCCTCCAAGGAGCAGCCTGGTTTAACCCTCTCCAGAATGAATCTGTTTGTTTTGTTGGCAGTCCATGGTACATTCAATACTCTTCTCCAGCACCACAGCTCAAAGGCATCATTTCTCCTTCTATCGTCCTTAGTCATAGTCCAACTCTCTGATGCATAACAAGTGATTACAAAGACCATAACCTGTATCAGATGCACCTTAGTCTCTAGAGTGACACCATTGCTCTTCAGTACTTTGAAGAGGTCCCTAACAGCAGACTTCCCCATCGCAATACTTCTTTTAATTTCCTGGCTACTGGTGCCAAGACTGTTGACAGTGGAGCCAAGCAGACTAAAGTTGTTAACAATCTCAATCTCTTCACCATCTAACCTGATGCTGCCAAATGGCCCAGTGGTGAGAATCTTGGTCTTCTTGATATTGAGCCTCAATCCTTATTGAAGGCTGCAATCCTTGACCTTCTGCAGCAAGTGCTTCATTTCCTCCTCAGTTTCAGTAAGCAGGGTTGTGTCATCTGCATAACACAGATTGCTGATAGATCAATCCTGATGCCACATTTCTCCTCATAGAGCCCAGCCTCTCAGATAATCTGTTCTGCATACAGGTTGAAAAGGTATGGAGATAGGATGAATCCCTGGCATACACCTATCCCAGTTTTGAATCATGCAGTGTTTTCCTGCTCTGTTCTAATGATTGCCTCTTGGTCCATTAGTGAAAAATTTTATGGATTTTATTGAAAGACAAAGAAAGCCTTAAAAGACAATTAAAAGAATACAGAACCATTGTGCCAAAAAGAATTGATTGATATTGAATTATTTCAGGAAATAGCATATGAGCAAGAATCTACAGTACTGAAAGAAGATGTCAGGCTATACTAAAGGACCCAGGAATTGATAGTATATCACTGAGGTATTTAAACCATTAAATGTATCCCTTAATCTGTTCACTTATATATGCCTAGAAATTTGCAAGGTAACTACCTGGTAAAGACCAAGTGATTGCAAAGACCATGGCCTGTATCAGGCGCACCTTAGTCTCCAGAGAGACACAGAGGGGAAGACCCTTATGAGATGGATTGATTCAGTGACTGGGGTAATCGGGATGGGAGTGTCAGAGGCAGTGCGATTGGCACAGGACAGAGCAGGGTTTAGGGCTGTTGTACATACGGTCGCTATGAGTCACAAACGACTCGACGGCACATAACAACAACAAAAACTACCTGGCCAACAGACTGAAAAATATTCATATTCATGCTCAATCAGGTAACAAGAGTGATCTATAGAATGCAAAGATTACCAAATATTATTATCAATACCACACAACTTAACTCTTGCAGGGAAAAAAGTAACTAGAGAAATGCAAGAACAGAGAATTTCCAGAAATTTAAACTAGATTCAGAATAGGCCAGAAAATATATTATAGCATAGTTGATGTCAAATGGATTCTACTTGAATACAGAGAACATCAATGATGTTTAACTGTGTTTTATTGGTTATGCTAAGGCTTGAGACTGTATGAATCATAATAAATTCTGGATAATTTTAAGAAAAAATAAGAAAGCTAAAACCCTTAATTGTGCTCATATGGGACATATACTTAAAGGTTTAAAATCAGGAAATATGTGCTTCAGGATTTAGAGTCAAGGACTGTTGTTTTCAATATGTATAAAAGCTCAGCATCAAGAAAGCAAATATTCTCACCAATGGACCAATTGCTAGCATTGCGATAGATGAAGTGATTGAGATTGTTAACAATTTCAGCTTGTTCAATTCCATAATAAACACCCTCAGCACCAATAGTTAGGAAACCAAAAGAAGAATTGCATGAGGGAAATCTGCTTTCAAGGACATCTGTAGAGTGTTGAAGGGCAAGGATGTCTGTCTTGAGAGTAAGGTGTACCAGATCATTATCTTCATAGTTACTCACTATGCTTCAGAGAGCTGGACAACGACCAAGGATGACAGAAGAAAAATTGATGCCTTTGAGTTGTGGTCTGGAAAAAGAGTACTGAGCATACCATAGACTGACAATAGAAAAAAATGTCTGTCTTGGAGATGGCAAAAACAAGCTGCCACTTGGAGGCAAGCATTTTGAGCATGTAACCAGGAGGGACCAGTACTTGGGAAAAGGATATCATGCTTAGAAGGGTTGAGGGACAATGAAGTACAGAAAGATCCCAGATGAAATAGATTGACATAATAACTTGGGTAATGAGGGTAGGTGTGTCAGAGACAGTGAAATTGGCTCAGGGTAGAGCAGGGTTCAGAGCTAATGTACATAGTGATGCTATGAGTCGTAGTTGACTCAACGACACATAACAACAACAATGCTGCAAAAATAATTTGAGAAACTAATGAATGAATAATTAATGAAGAAGAGTCTTAGCATCAAGATGAAAGGAAGACTCACCAAAAACTTGTGATATACAAATTACACAACCTTACTTGCTGAAAGTGAAAAGGACTTAAAGTACTTATTAAGGAATTCAAAGACTACAGCATTCAGTGTGGACACCTTAACTAAAGAAAACCAAAATTCTTACAACTTGACCAATAAACAACATCTTGAGACAAATGAAGAAATGATTGAAGTCATTAATGATCTAATTTTCTTTTGATCCATAATTAGTACCCACTGAAATACAAAGTCAGTAAGTTATTGCTATGGCTTCAGAATCAAGTCATAGATAATGAGATTATCCATTTCTTCTCACCCCCACCCCCCGCCATGTAGCTGCTGGTAGATTCTGTCAAAGAGTTGTTGCCTTCAATAGTGGAACTCCCTAAGAACTAAGCCATAAGTTCAGTAGTGTTCCTTAAAAGGAAGAATTGTGTAATTTCATCTCATACCTGGGGGAGTGTAATTAGGTGAGGCCAATCTTTGGAGGACACTATGCTTGAAAAAGTAGAAGATCAGCAAAACATAGGAAGACCATCACTATGATAGACTGGCACAATGAATGCAATAAAGGGCTTACAGCTTTGGAGACTGTGGCACAGGATAAGGCGGAGTTTTGTTCTATTGTGCCTAGGGTTTCTATGATTCAGTCCCACACTGAAGACACCTGACAACCTACAGATCCCACATACTTGTGTAGAGTGTTGTGTGTGAGTCTGCTTACTGACAGTTCTTCGTTTCTAATCCACCAGGTACTCCATGTTAGAAAGATATGCTACTCTGCTCCCATTCACATTTATAGCCTAGGCAACATAATTGAGGGTTTCCATGAGTCAGAAGTGACTTACATTTGTAAATTTGCTTTTTCAGTGGTGGGGGAAGAGTGGTTAAGGAGCCTTGGTGGTCTAGTGGTTTGAATACTAACTTCAAGGTCACTGGTTCAAACCCATCAGCTACTTTTTGGTAGAAACACATAAATGAGTCCATTTCTGTACCCAACAGGGAATTCCTACTCTATCCTTTGGGGTTGCTATGAGATAGAATCAACTCAATGACAGTGAAATTCAGTTTGGTTTTATTTTACTGATACATGGAATTTACTCACTTAAATTTCCCTACAAACATTGTTTTTCCTATCATCAAAAATAGCAAATGTCTACTATCAAGAAAGGGAGCTCACTTGGTGTAGTCTGTTAGGGTTGCATTGCTAATCCAACGATGGTACCTCTACAGCTGATCAAATCCACCAGTGATTCTATAGAAGAAAGATGGATAATCTTCTCTCATGACATTTGCAGCCTCCTACAATTAGTGGAAGGTCAGTTATGAGTTGGTTTCAACGTGATGGCAAAGAAAGAGAGAGAGAGATAATATCTAAAAATTTATTTTTACCTCTCATGCCCTCCCATCACCGGTTACCATGAAAGTACGTTTCTTTTTATGTGTAAACCCATTTCTAGCTTTTTTTTCCCTAACAGTGGCTTGTGCTGCTGCTATCTACCATTGAGTCAGAAGTGATTCATAGATGACGGTGCAGGGGTTTCACTGAGGCTGTAAATCACAGAAGAGGAGATTGCTCACCATTCTCCTGAGATGCACAATGTGGATTCCACTTGGCTTTATTTCGGTTGATAATGCAATCCATTACTCACTAGGCCACAAGAGATCCAAACGAGTGTCTGTATAGAATATTTGCATTTTTGTGATCGTGTTCTTTCACTCAGTGTAATCCTCCAATTCATTCATATTATCTTTGTGGATGCCTCAGTATTCTTTTTAGTTCTCTATTTCTCTTGGTTTGACACTGTATTTTCATATTCTGCCCATCAAGAAAATGATATAAGATATGGAGTGTTCATGAGGTGGAATTGAGTCTACAACAATATTGTTTCTTTTTGCTGTAAAAGATCCTGTTGAGTACCATCAAGTCAGAACCGACCCATAGCTGACACTCCAGCGGGTTTTCCGAGGCAGTAGATGACACAGAGGGAGAATGTGCATCTTCCTTCCACTGAGTAAGTTATAAATTAGAATCATGAACCTGCTAAGCCATCAGAGCTCTACTTTATAAGACGGGTATGAGTATGTGGTAAATTCCTGAGGAGCATCTTCTATGTGTGGCACAGGACAATTGAGAAATACCAACTCTATCCTCTGATTATCTTTACTGAAGATGTCATTTTTCATGGTTAAAAATATTTAAGGGGGTTCTTGTAACCTACAGGTAAGAAACTGCATTGCAATCTCAATGGCAAGAGGTTCAAATCTACCAGCTGTTCAACAAGAGGATGAGTAATCTCTTCCTGCATAATTTACTGCCTCTGAAAACCCACTAGAGGTCAGCTATGACCCAGTTCCTACTAGACAGCACACAGCCACACAAAGATGTATCAGCATTCATTCTTTCACAGACAAGTCCTTTGATGGGTCAGTGGATAATCACTTGGTCCAACCCACTTGCAGTTCCTTAGGAAAAGGTATGATCTTATGTTTCTAGAAATATTATAGCCTTGTAAATCTTCTATTATATTTGTATTTTCTCCTATAGGAACTCCATAAGTCTGAATCTACTCTCAACAGCAAACTGGGTATGTATACTCACCACTCAACGTATGATTTACATTGTCTTTGAATCATGATGAACCACACTTAAAATCTTCCTATTTGTTGTTTTGATATTTCCCCCCTTTGGTATTTTCAATGCACTACATTTCATATTGCTGCTCAATTTCTTGATGTTAATGTTCTGAGATGTTCACTCATCAGTGCTCAAGGATAGGATTTATAAATAGGTCAATACTAAAAGGCCAGAGTAATGAAAAAACTAAAGGAGGTAGTCAAAGTACCTCAGAGCTACATTACGAAAGAACCATCAGAGTGGAACCTGGTAGTAAGTTGGTCAATCATGCATTTTCATGTATGATATGAAAACACAAGTCATTTTCCAAAAAGGTGTTCATATAACTGAGGAAATAAAAGAAATATAGTTAATGTATTTTTTTTACTAAATACTCCAATTCGCAATCACTTGTTAATGCAAGTTGGACAATGACCAAGGAGGATAGAAGGAGAATTGATGCCTTTGAGCTGTGGTGCTGGAGAAGAGTATTCAGAGTACCATGGACTGCTGGGAAAACAGATTCATCCTGGAAAGGGTTAAACCGGGTGGCTCCTTGGAGGCAAGGATTCTGAGGCTCTGTCTAACATACTTTGGACATGACATGTTGTGAGGAGAGACTGGCCCTTGGAGAAGGACATCATGGTTGGGAGGGTGGAGGGCAGTCACAGGAGGGGAAGGCCCTCTATACAGTGGATTGATTCAGTGACTGGGGTAATCGGGATGGGTGTATCAGAGACGGTGCGATTGGCACAGGATAGAGCAGAGTTTAAGGCTGCTGTACATAGGGTCGCTATGAGTCGCAAGCAACTCGATGGCACATAACAACAACAACAACAACTCCAATTCTATCAGTGAAAATATACGCCCAAGTATTATCATCCCTCTGCTCCTCCTCTCTTCCTGTAACCTCTGGCAAGAAGAATAAACTAGTTTCCATTGTACACTAAAGATTGGAATTATTGTAAATAGCCATTAAATTTGAATATGCCACTGAATTGGTGCTGCAATTTGCAGCTTTGGAGAAAATTGTCAGAAATTACAAAGCCCCTGGGCATTGTTATGTGAACAGTATTGCAGGAACTAGAAGGAAAACTATATTTTTGGTTGCTATTTCTTGATGGATGTTTTATAAGCCAATATCTAATTTTATAGACCTTCATACTTGGCTGTTATTGGGAACAGAACATTAATTAAAAGTCATTTTCCCTAAATACCATGACTTCTTAAAATATTGAATATAAGATCCACAGGTATGGAAATGGGATTCGGTAGACTGCATTCTATCATATTGACTCTCAATAGTTTTCTTATTACATAAACATATCAAAAATACCCAGGGGCTGAGGAAGGGCTATAAAAATATTTGGCATATGCAAAAGAAGTTGAGAAGTAGCTTTGAGGCAGAGTAAATAACAGAAACATTAGTTATTTCCGTTTCAGGGAAAGGGTGACAAATGCCATATGCTTTCATAGCATCTTCATTTCTATCTAAGAATATTCACTCAAGACAATGATCTCTGAGGAATCACTTCAGAAGTAACAATATAGTTCCACATTTCAAACTGGAGTTCCTGGAGAGATTTTTCTTTTTTTTTTCTTTAAGAGCTTTTTCTTTTAATGACTAGTGAATGGACTCCCCTTAATCCCAAATTGTTTTGCATTTAGCATTTTAGATGCCAGAAGGTACTGTCAAAAAAGACAGACCGCTTAATGGGAAAGAAAAGTTAATGAACTAACAAGGGAGCCATAATTATTCCACAAATCAAGGAAAAGATAGAATGGTTTCTAAGGGGAAAGTAAATGTATCAAAATGTTTTTGTTAGAAACTCAAAGCAGCTAGTCTTAAAGACTAAACTGAGGTGAGGAGTGGAAGGGTGAAGAGAAATGGAAAGCCAGATTAGTACATTACTATTAATATCTTGGGGGCGATTAAATAGAATTGTTTTCCAGAGTAACAGAATAACAAAAAGGAAATACGCAAGGAAGACCAGGCTCCTCAATCAGGTGAATTATTCCCTCGCACCCCACCCCCGCCATATGGTGTTAAATGGTTGTAAAGATGATGCCAGTGACTGGGAACCACTGGGTAGGTTTTCTGGAAAGAAGCATGCATGCCTGACACCTGTCAAATTGTTCAAACAGTGAGCTGGCACATTTACAATTAAATTAGAATGATTTAACCTCCATTAGCCTCTACCTGTGTTGATGAAGGTAAAGACATCAATTTACAAACACAAAAACAACAACAACAACAAAACCAAAACAAACATAAAAAAAAAAACAACCACCAAAGGGTAGGCCAAGAAGAGCCAAGGAGAGGCTTGGTTTTAGACTACGGTGAATCTTTTTCCAATGCATTGAACATTATCTTGTCATATTTCTCTGCTGTCAGGCTGTACACACTCAGATCTTTGGTTACTTTGACACTGAACCTGGAGTTGAGGATATCTAAGGTTCCAATGGTTATAGTACAGAAATAAGATGAATTGTCTATTGAAAGTTCATATATATAGATGTGTGTATATATTTCTCTCTCTGTGTATTTCTATATAGAGATGGATATACCAGGAATTATGGACAAATAAATGTTGCGCAGAACAGCTGGCAAGCCCGAGCAAGAGCATAAAGCGCTGGTATGTTATCTGCTGCCGCCCACACACATACTGTGAGCTGCTACTCAATAAGTGGATGATTGCAGAGGTTATGAGAAAAGTGGAAATAAATACAGAGAAGTTTAAAGAACACCTGGTATAAAAGATACTTTGGTTTCCAATGGAGACCTCAGTTTCATGGGACTTGGTTTAGAGTAGTAGTTAAAAGGGCAGACTCTGAAAATATGTATTTTAGAGTTATAATTTCATATACATCAATTGGTAGCATTAGAACAAGTCACTTAACCTCTCTAAATCTCTTCAAATCTTATCAGTTTGGAGTGTCTACTGCCTTACAGACTTATAGAGATAAATGAGGAAGTCTGTGGAACATACCAGAATGCCAAACAGATACAATGTTTCTGATAAATGTTACATATTAACATGCTTGCTTATTAAGCCTATGATTTGCCTCATTTTGGTTTCTTTTGCTACTGACTGTTTATTCTCCCAAAACAGGATCTATTTCATTTGAAGGCTGCATAGCAGAAGCTACTTAAGTAGAGTCTCATGGGGAAAAGTTGTAGAATGCTTGTAAGGCTTGAGTTTTTTATCACTCCAACAGGAAATGTTTCTTTGCTAAATGAGGATAATGTTCATGGAATGACTTAAGCATTGCCTATTTCTAGGGAAAAATGAAAATAAGCAAGGTTTACAAATGGTTTTAGGATTCACACACCTAAAGACACATTTGAGCATACGTTGTATTTTGTTTTGTTTTGTTTAGTTTCATGAAACTTTGCACACAGTCTCGAGTCAGGCTTTGAGCTGGATAGAAGTGAAACATTATGTGACTGATTTTAACATCAGGAAGAAGGGGGAGAGGGAAGATTCTTTTTAAGATAATATAAGTTAAATCATTTACTTGACAAGTGTTCAGAAAAAAAATTGCATAGAATTCCTCTATTGCTGAATTTGAAGAATATAAAATAACCTACGATGGGTTCTATGACTTTTGCCAGCCCCAGAAAATCCCAAGAGCTCAGGCCTGTGACTTGTGTATTGCTCCTTGTTGACCAGTGACTGCTACATGACTGGACACAGAGTAAGTATGATTGGGGTTGGGGGGGGAAGTCAATGATTTGTCTCTGTGTACATAAGAAATGTTTGGGTCCTGCTAGGAGTCATACTCAACAGGAGTTAATAATAACAATGCTGTTTAAAAGGGATATATGAATGGGTATTCATGTCATTAAAGAAGTTCAGAGTGGAGAGAACTTGGGAGGGAGGGATTGCAAAACAATGAAAGAGTTTTTCTTTCTTTTCAAGGAGAAGAGTGAATTGGGGGAATGGGGTGGGCAGGGACAAAAGTACAACAGTGAATGACTGGAAACCCTAAGTCTCTGTAAACTTTCATTAAAATTAAATAAACACACACACACACACACACACACACACACACGTAGGGAGTTCTGACGCTCTAAACTGTGGCAAGTTGCAAGGCAACCCAAAGTCCAAGCTTTTTGGGTGATTTGAATTTACCAGCTATTCCTTGGGGGGAGGGGGGGAAGTATAATCTCCTCTTGTGTGATTCAGAGTTTCAGAAACCCACTAGAGGGGCAGCTGTGAATTGGTTTCGAGTCAACAGCAATTATGAAGTTTATTACAGCCACTGTTTCGATTAGATAATACCTTATACACTACATTAAACTGACAATTCTGTGCTGGAGTTGTTTGCTGTTAAGTCATGATCAACTTATCGGTGGTCCTCCAATAGGTTTTTAGAGGCAGTAAATCACATGGGAGAAGATAACTCCTGCTTCTCCCGAGGAACTACTGATGGAGTGGAACCACGTGCCTTTGGGATTCAATGCAGTTTGTCCATCCTTCTTCTACACTAGGCCACCAAAGCTGCCTAAATTTACACTAGTACCTCAAAATGTTCAACACACTCTAAAAGCATCACTGTTACTGTCAAATTTTTTTTTAAGTTCTTCCATTTCTGGTCCTGTGATATGAGCTCAGGTGTGCAGAACACTGTGTTTCTTTTCTCACAATGAGAACAATTGTTTTCCAACAGAGCTCTGGTGGTGTGGTGCATAGAGCACTGTATTGTTATTTCAAAGGCAGTGCCTCTCCAGTAGTTAGAGCTGATCAGGGACTCACAGGAAGAAAAATGAGCAATCTCCTCTGGAGTGATTTATAAGCTCTAAAAACACTAGAGGGTCAATTATGAGTTGGTTCTCTCTAGACAGCAGTGAGTGAGTAGATATAAAATTTATTTCATCATAGTTACCATCACTCAAGAACTCATTGTTGCAAAATCACCTACTAGGAGATGATCCATCTTTTTCCTTCAGGGTTGTTGGGGGCTTTGAGCTCTGGTGGTCTAATGGCAAGAATCTGTGCTACAAACCCGAAGGCACAGGGTTCAAGGCCACCAGTGGCTTCACAGGAGAAAGATGAGCAATCTCCTCCAGGTGATTTACTGGCTCTGAAAACTCACCAGTCGACTATGCATATGTTAAAACTCTATGGTACACAACAACAACAACAAGGACAAAACTGCAGTGGAAGATTAATATACCACCATTTCCCAGAATTGTTGGGAGTTTGAATCACTGGAGAGTCACAGACTACACTACCAGAGATTCCATAATTATAGTGTTGTTGTTGTTGTTTTTGTTGATTGCCATCGAGTCGAGCACAACTCATAGCGACCCTATGAACAAAAGGCCTGAAGGCTTTCTATAACTATTGCCATTTATCAAGGTTCATAGTTTTCAGAGGCATGTTGTTTAGGATGTGGATGCCACTTGTTCCTTTAATTGTAGCTGTTATTTGATCAAATTCCAGATACTCTATGCTCTGCCTCTAATCTATTTTTTCACTGAACTGCCACATGCCAACTCTATTTCCCCATGATGCATCACTATTAGATTTCAATCTGTTCAATTTTTTTATCTCTCCTGTTTCTGGCTCTGTGATATGTTGATATGTGTTAAGGTGTGCATGACTATCTTGTCTATATTTCCTTTATCCCTGGGAGAACATTTGTTATGCAACAGGGAACTCTAATTAGTCCTAACTGCGCATGACCTCCACCCCAGCAAGATTTAAGCAATTATGTATCAGGGATAAAGCTTCTTTAGCAAAGTAAAGCTCAATACATTCAAGGAGTTCTAGGAAAATTTTTACAATTTCACATCTATTTGATAGGGGCCAAATCCACAATAAGAATGGTAAGCATTGATTTACTTGAAGTAATTTACTAATCTGTAGAGAGCAGTTAAAATACTTAATAATCTGTAGGAAACAGTACCCAGTAAGCAAAATATGCAAGTAAGGTAAACCATGCTTATAGGATACCCTGTCTCTCTGAGGGATTTAAAATCTACAATGAGATTTGATTCTGCAGAACATTATATGGGGCAGAGATGAGACATATAATGGCCATTCTTAGAAGTGGTTCAAGTAAAGGTGGTGGGAGGGGAAATTATCACTGCAGATTAGGAAGTGAGTGCAAACAAACCCATACTTGGCTTTGTTTATTTGATAATCTGACTCAACTCTGTCATTTGTGATTGCCATCCATATCATACTCACTCAGCTGTGTAAGGTCACTAGTGAACTATGACCATTCACCAAATCTGTCCCTACACCTGCTCTGAGACCCAAGGGCTTCTGACTATAATGGGCATTTGTTTTTATAGTTCTTTATCACACCAAGAAATGTTATTAATAAATCACGGGTTTTGTGTTGGAAAAAAGCCAGGGCTCTTTTGGACATGTAAAGGCAAATGTTCTTGAGTTTCAGATAAAAGTGAGGAGGATTCTACCCACCCTTTTAATTATGAGGAAATGTAAAATTCAATGATGCAGAAAACCCATCTGCAGTCTTGCCCATCAGGGATTCCTTAAGTGACTATGTTAAACCCAGGTCAGAAAGTAAGATCTTCACTCATTCTCAGTCACAGCAAGGGCCAATTTGATGTCCACTATATAAAAATAGTCCTCACTAAAACAGTGCTAAGATCCAATGAAAGTATAACTTTTCTGGGAAAGCTTCTCCCCTCAAATGTTTGAAAAGTAAGAACAATTTGTCCTATAAAATGATAGTATTTAAGTTACTGGTTTAATTGAAGTGATTTACAT
>NW_006399782.1:16170659-16188737 GCF_000299155.1 Elephantulus edwardii | reverse complement strand
ACCCTCAAGTTATGTTGTTACTGTCAAAAACAGATTAGGATTAGAAATATGGAGTGATTTTTAGTAAAGTTAGTAAATGGGAGATGCTGACTGGCACACACATTGATCCAACTCTACAGCATAAAATTCCTGAATATTAAGGGGTAGAGATCAAGGGATTGATTCCCAAACTCCAGATCAAGTTGTTATTATTGTGAACCAACTCATAACTGACCCTCCAGTGGGTTTTCAGAAGTGGGATTCTACCAGATGGTGTTTCTGATCATGTAGCTTTAGGTTGACAGTGAAGCTTCTTATCTTCTAGGCCAGCAGAGTCAACTCTAAACTTGTTAGCAATATTAAGATAAATTATATATGTTGTTGTTCTTGATGATTGTTGTCAAGTCAAGCATGACTCATAGCGACCCTTTAAACTAAAGACCGGACACTTTTTTATAATTATTGTTGTTTCTCAAAGTTCATAGAGTTTATGGAGGCATGTTGTTTAGGAGGTGGGTACCACTTACAATTTGAAAATATATATCTATAAATGTTCTTGCTGTGGTGTTTGTGTCACTATATATGTATATATAAAAGAGAAATCTATTTTGTTGTTGTGTATCATCAAGTTAGAACCGACCTATAGCTGACCCTCTTGAGGATTTTCAGAGGCAGTTAATCATAAAAGAGGAGACTACCCATCCTTCTCCTGCAAAGCAGCAAGTGGATTTGAACCATGCGCCTTCAGGATTACAGCACAGCTTCTTTTCACTAGACCACCAGAGCTCCCTTTTATTGAAGACTTCAGTCTTTGATCTTCTGCAGCAAGTTTATATGCAGACTGTTGAAAAGTGAGATTTATGAAGTTGCGAACAACCTTAGCTTTAACTCAACCACAACTAGACCATATACATGAAATTTCTCAAAGAACTAAACTTTTTCAATTGAAATGGCTATTCCTTTATTTTCTTTTTAAATACTTTTTGATAATCATGGAAATGGAATATATAATCTAATTTAAATTTGAGGTGTTTGAGAACAATATGAATGTCTGGAAAAAACAGCCATGTAGCTTATTTATTTGACCAAAAAAAATTAAAATTTGGCCAAACCTTGCCTATTTTCCAAGTTATAAAATTATAAAAAGTTACTTCCTTTCAGAGTAAGAGGAAGGAAGGGGTCTTCTGAGCACCCATGGGTGCGGTCAGGCCTGTACTACTGTGAGGAGCAGGCTCCAAAGGCAGGAGTGCTGATGATCAGTAAGAATAAGGAAGAGGTGATGGGGACAGTGTTAAGACTGTCACAGTCTAAGTGATTTGAGAAATGCATCGAAATAGAAAATGCTGCAGGAGGCGGCACTAGCTTATCTGAGGAAGTGATGGGTTGACTATTAACTTGATTTTGAACATGGTGACTTTTGTAGACAATGAGACCATCATGTAGGGAAATACCTGACAAACAACAGAAAGGAAGTCCTAGGTTCCTGATCAGAAATTTATCCCCCTATATTCTTCAAGAAAAGCATATTGAGTTTCTAGTCTTGTTATGACAGAGACACTACATCAGTGTGACTTCAACAACAGAAAGTCATTCTTTTACAGCTTATCAGGTTAGCATTCACATTCATGGTTGTATTAACTCTAGGAAAGGCTTGTTTATGCTCGCTCTCTTTGTTGAAGGAAGGTCCTTTCTTCCTTTAATATCTGGAGGCAAGGAGTTTCTTCACTCTGTGGGTCTTGGCACCTCATAGTATCAAGGAACTTCCTCAAGAAGGTCTCTGAGTTCAAAATTACACACATCTCTCCTGCTGATTATTTCTCAGTTGTGATTATGTCTAAGTTCTCTCAATCCTTTCTCCTGGCTTGTTTTTTTACCTTTCATCCATTTCTAGTGACATAAAGACATTATAGGCGAAACCCAATAGAAAATCCCTTAAGTTGGTTCAAGACAAGATAGAGACTAAGGAGTACTGCATTCTAGGATTAATATTTTATTGCAACTATTTGTTTTATCAGTTCATGGAGGATCCACATATGACATACACATTAAATCATTTCATACGTGTATTTTGGGGGACCCAGTTCAATCTCTGACAATAAGCTATGTGGTTAGTATCTGCAGAAAGGATTACGTGATGAGTTATGTAATTTCTCAGCTTTGCACATGTCCCTGTGATCCATTTCCTCTTCGGAGACTTATTGTTGCTAAAATTGTCACTGTAACACTGATTGGGATGGGTCACATCTCCACTATTTTAGTCTGAACCTAAATGTGCATCCCTTCTGTTTATTTTGCAATTTATTGTAGAGACCAGGCTGCTACATTTCTAAAAGACTAAAAATGCAGGATAAAAAGGAGGAACTGGTACAAAGTATTTGTAATCACTTTTGGGTAGTATTGAGAATCTGATGAGTCTCTCTCTCTATATATATATATACATTCAATTCTGTAAGGACTCAGTTTAAACAAAATGTGTATGAATGATTGAAAGGAATGCAAATCTGCTTCGTAAGCTTTCATTCACATCACAATAAAATTAAACCATAAAAAAAGAAATCACAACAATGCCAAAAAGAAGAATAATTACTAAATGCATAAGTCAAGGTGAGAAAGGAAACTTGAGAGACAGGGAAAAAAATATTTCTTTAGTATGTTTAAAACCCCTTTACATAGGTAGGTGATGGATGTAGGGAATATATGCCCCAAGCAGTGACATTTACCTTTCTTCCCTCCTCTCACACAGAGTCAGGCTTAGTTTATGACCCCTAAGAGTCAAACATATAAAATAGAACACAGTATGAGTGCAGGTGTAAGAGGTACCCATGTGCTGTATCAGAGAATACTTGCACCGCAGAATTAATTTTAATACTGAGTGCCATCAAATGAACTATAATTTATTAAGTTTCTGGTGGTCCAGTCCACAGGGAGTTGGGCTGCCAACTCAGTCTGATCGATTCTCTTTGGTGGTTTGAATACATCAGTGGCTCAACTGAAGAAAACAGCAATCTCTTCCCCTGCAATTTTCAGCCCAAGAAGCCCATTGGAGGGTCAATATTAATCCATTCTCATTAGGACAAGCATGAATTGAATTTATGTATAAGAAAACACTGTGTGCTATGCTAGAGTTTATTGCTGTGACAAAGAAGGCAATGTTTATAAACCCCCTACAATACCATATCAACTCAGGAAACATTCAAACTAAACACAACTTTATCAAATTTATAAATGTATTTACAGAACCTTGCTTAGTGCTATTGTTCTATTTTTATAAAAAAATGTTCCTTTTTTAAATTTTTTTAAATTATTTTTTGTGTGTACTGTCAAAGTAGATCTGACTGATACAGGAAGAGATATCCCCTCCTTCTCCAACAAAGAATCTGGTGGATTCAAACTGCATACCTCTGGGATTACAGTGTAGCTTCTTGCCACTAGGCCACCAAAGCACCCTATAGAATTGTCTGGCAGCGGTGGAATTCAAACCCAAGTCCCGGTCCTTAGCCCAGCTCCCTAGACCACTTGGCCACACAATCTTCCACTGCCACTGATTTTTAATTGAAGTAAACCAAAATCCTTTCAAATTCAGTGCTACTGTTCTATTGTTGTGCATTCCAAGTGGGAATTGACCTATAGGTGACCCTTCCATAGGTATGCAGAGGTGGGTGGATTGGAATCAAGTGCTTTTAGAATTGTTGTGCAGCTTCCTTCCACTAGGCTACCAGAGCTGTGTAATTGATAAAGCAAGGAAGAAGGGATGGTACCAAACTGTTTTCAGCTGTCAACAAGATTGGTCCTAAAACATGGTGAATTTAACTGCTACAGAATAAAATTTGATGCACAGAATTTTTTTCCTACATAACCACTAGGGTTTTATTTTTGGTTGGTGTTTTTTTTTTTCTTTTTCTTTTTCTTTTTTTTTGTTGTTTTTGTTTTTAATGTGTTGCCAATAGTTGCAGAGCCGTGGCATCTGACGCGGGGCCCCAGATGGGGGCCGCAAAAGCACAAGCGGGGACCTTTCCCCAGGTGCCCCCCTAGTGATCCCAGAGGTCGCGTAGGTGCGCTGGCCTCAACCCCAGCACTGTAGAGTGGCTGGAGGATAGCGTGTCAGCTCTCCAAAGTACTGAAGAGCAATAGTGTCTCTCTAGAGACTAACGTGCATCTCATACAGGCCATGGTCTTTGCTATCACTTGTTATGCATCAGAGAGTTGGACAATGACCAAGGAGGATAGAAGGAGAATTGATGCCTTTGAGCTGTGGTGCTGGAGAAGAGTATTCAGAGTACCATGGACTGCTAGGAAAACAAACAGATTCATCCCGGAAAGGGTTAAACCTGGTGGCTCCTTGGAGGCAAGGATTCTGAGGCTCCATCTAACATACTTTGGACATTTTGTGAGGAGAGACCAGTCCTTGGAGAAGGATATCATGCTTGGGAGGGTGGAGGGACAGCGCAGGAGAGGAAGACCTTCTATGAGGTGGATTGATTTGGTGACTGGGGTAATCGGGATGGGTGTGTCAGAGGCAATGCGATTGGCACAGGACAGAGCAGAGTTTAGGGCTGTTGTACATAGGGTCGCTATGAGTCGCAAGAGACTCAACAGCACATAACAGCAACAACAACAGCCAATATTTGATATTAAACATTAATTTTTAAGTTATCACATCATTTAAAAGTGCTTACACCAGATCCCTGACAAACCCACAGAAAAAAAGGTTCCAGCATTTCCTACACATCTCTCTCCCTAAAGAGCACCCAAGACAGCACTTGCTCAAATCTGTTCAAATTTAAGCCATGGCCCTTTTTTGTCTCTATTTCTCATTCTTCAATGTACTCTGTCTGTACTCCTCGTTTTCTCTCTTCCAGTTTACTGTTTTACTTTCTTTAAGAGGAGGTTTCTCTACATGCTTTTCTAATGATTATATAACCATTCTTAGTCTTTGGAAGACTAGTAGTTAGCAGAGCTGCACAGGAAGACTATTTGCAGATGTCAGCAGAGTTCTCTTTAGTCAAAGTGGATTGAATGAAAATAGAAACTGCATTGGTTCTATATTTAGCCACATTCTAAATGTCTTGAACAGGCCCTGGCAAGTAGTACTTGCTCAGTAAATATTTACCACATAAATGCACAAAGAAGTCTGATTGAACTTCAGTTAGAATTTAGGATTAGTGCTACTTGTTTGGAAAAAAGTCGTAATATTTCAGATCTTAAAAGACTATTTGCAACAAAATTAATGGAGTCTGTGCTGATGTTGCCAATGTGTTGACTAACTAAAGGAAAATTTGCAGAAGAAGATTATTTGGAAAAGAAAAAATGAGAAGTCTCAGAAGTGGATCTTGGACAAGAGGAAGCAAGAAAGGTAGTAAAAAAATCATCAATTAGAACGATGATTTTTAAAAAACAAACTAAAATGAGAAGAAGAAATAGATAAATATTAGATCACAAACCCAAAGGAACAGAGAATTTTATAAAATATTTTAGGTTAAATCAACTTATAGAAATCTCAACAATTCAAACTCATAGTCATTGAGTGGAAACTAATTTATAGTTGACTCTGGGCACCACAGTAGTCCATTGGGCTTTAAAGACATAATAACTTAACCTCTTAGGTCAGTGTATAAGTTAATACAATTTTTGATCTGGTACAATTGGCAAAATAGTTGGTAGTATGGCTAAGTTCATATCTGACACTTCTGGCTAATGAAGGGAAAACAATGAAAAATCATCTGACTTATAGTCCTGAGTCTAAAATAGAATACTCCATTTTCACTTCCCATACATGTGGGATTCTAGGCTATTTTGAGGAAGTAATTTATTTCCAGGTCAGCTTGGAAGAGTTATTTTTCACAAAAGGAACAAATGAACTCCAGAAAGTTCAAAACTACAGCAGTTTTGAGTCTACATTTTTACAAAAGGTGAACAAATCTTACAAAGTTCTGCTGCTAAAGGAAAAATTATATTACTATTATATTACTATTTAAAATTAGCCTAAATTAGGAACAGTGGGATCACTTATTTTGGTTTAATTCTTACCATCACATACTTCCATGATCACTACTCCATATTAGACTATATAAAATCCTTAGGAATACTTATTAACATGTTAACCATAGGATGTTGTATGATAAATACCACTTTAAAGCTCTTAAATATTTTTTAGGTTATTTGAATACCAAGAATAAAATTGCTTTCTAAAATCTTTCTAAGTTGAATCATGATATTGCTAGTAATTGAGAGGAAGCCTTTTTAATTTTTTTCCCCTTCTTTCTGTTGCTTCCTACATTGCTCTCAAAGGAAATTATGGGGATAGGAAGTTATAGACTTCAAATACTAATTAGTACAATGTTCTAGTTAAAACATTCAATGCTTCAAAATTGACACTTATAAAAATAACAAAACCCCAAACCCAAACACTGCACACCAAAGAAACAACATCATCAGTAATTGTGAATATATACACACTTAATTTTCAAATATAAGGTCTTTCATACAAAGATTTTCTTGAACATGATTTTGATGCCACGCCCTCTGATAATGGCACTCAGTATGGTCTGCAGTTCCCTTCCTTCCTCTAGGGACACACTGGTTATGAACTAACCATAATTGTGAAACGATAAATAAACTTCTGGTTTTGAGAGTTTAAGAACATTTCAGTCAAACAAGAAATTATGTTGTATGATTTCATATCTGTGATTGGTTAATTATTTACTTTTATTAAAAGAAGTTTCCATCCTTCCAAAGTGATGATCAAATGACACTAAACACCACATTTAGCTTTACAAGGTTAGATAAATGAGGTTTCAACTAATGTAATATGGAAATATAGGAATACACATGAGCATAGAGAGTGAAGAGCAAAAGAGATAAACTGTGTTTGGGTGGGAAACAAAAATAATTAAAACAACAGAACCCCTAAACCAACATCTGCTGTACTACTCTACTATTGTACTACCCTGACTAGACAGAGATTTCGAGATGACCTCCTGTTTTTCATCCTTTATCTTGAACACTCAGCCCTAATTTTGAAATTACTTGCTTTTACATATTCTGTTTTTATTATTAATTGGACTTCTTGGGGATGTGTAACCAGTAAGCTTGCTAATGACTTGACAATTGTTGTTATTGTTAGACGTCATCTAGTTGTCTACAACTCATAGTAACCCTGTGGACACAGGTTTGTACCTTGCGCTATCTTGCAATATCCTCATGATCTCTGTCATACTCAAGCCCATTATGGCAGTCATTGTGTCAATCCACCTCTTTGAAGTTCTTCCTCTGTTTCACTACTTTTCCCAGGACTCAGAAAATATACTCAAAGTAATGAGACAAGGTTTCATCATCACCCTTGCCTCTAATAAACACTCTGGTGGGACTTTTTTTCAAGGCATTAGTTTCGTTTGCTCTAGTGACTAAATTAGCTGATACAGAAAAAGCAAAATCCATATCAGAGTTTTTCTCATATATATGTATAGTGCTATTATTGGGCAAAGAAACCTTAAAATATGAACATGAGAGACCCTTCATTTACCTTAGGGTGGCATAAGGAAGAGATTTCCTTTTCTTCGTTATTATACATAGTTTATGTCACCAACAAAGCAACTCCTTGGAGGCAAGGATTCTGGGGCTTTATCTGACATACTTTGGGCATGTTGCAAGGAGAGACAGGTCCTTGGAGAGGGACATCATGCTGGGTAGAGTAGAGGGACAGCGCAAGAGGGGAAGACCCTCTATGAGATGGATTGATTCAGTGAGTGGGGTAATCGGGATGGGTGTGTCAGAGGCAGCGCGATTGGCACAGGATAGAGCCGAGTTTAGGGCTGTTGTACACAGGGTCGCTATGAGTCGCAAATGACTCGACGGCACATAACAACAACAACAACAAAGCAGAGTATAGCTGGTCCTCTTTATCTGGAGGGAGTACCTAATTGGCATTCAGTTAATCAGTGCAAGATTATTTTCTCAGAGTACAAGCTAAATCAGCTTGTCTTTGCCTCATTGCCTGAAAGTACATCTCTAATCTCAAGGTTTCTTCTTGCAAAATTCTCCATGAAGAGTGGATGAGAGTGTGTTGATAGATTGTTGCAGTCTATAATTACTCAATAAGACAGAAACAAATAAAACTATACTTGAGTTATGATAATAGCTCTTTGGAATTATCTACTGTCAATGTAATCTACTAAAAATATACAGTGTTTATGGATTATGAGTAGTTTTGGATAACCTGAAACGGCTATGATTATTGTTAGAATACTTAAAATGTATAGTTAGTTGTGAAGTTATTTATATTAACTTGTAAAAGAACAAAAATGATAATTTGATCAACATATTAGTGAGAGAAAAGAATGACACCTCAACTAGTTTACCTTCCTTCTTTCCTTAACGAATTCTGTGATACAGGAAATGTCAAAAAATGTTTCAAACATTCAGCCAAAAATTAAAACTACTAGGAAAACTGGAGTAATCACCTTGTTTATGCATGAAGTGCTTTTGCATTTACCAAGATCTCCTGAGATTAAAATACATTGATTACTAAATATAGAAAATTTTGGGAAAATTAAAACTATTGTTAAAAATAATCAGTGCTTTCCCAAACCTCCATTTTCTAAGAACCTGATTCCTCAGTTACTCACATGAAAATTTTGTTTTGGATTCAGTTCAGGTGGTCCAGAAAAAAAAATGCTATTTACAGAAAATAGTCTAAGAATGTTTTATGATAAAAAAAGTTCAATAATATTTGAATGGTAATAAAGGGTTAAATATTTTCAAAATGCATTAAGTGTGAATATGAAGTTGTATTTAAGAACTATTCCTGTTCTCATTCTAGTATGTCTTTTAATATTGATAAGTTTGAAAAACTAAAAACGGCATTTTTCCTACTCCCTTGCAATTAGAAATTCAGATATAGTGTCTATTTGGTAGTTGTACAATTTCAGTAAGATTTGTAAAGGAGAAATAAAGAGAGGTATGGAGATACCTGGTTATTCAGCAGAAATTTTAGCAGAGTCCCAGTTTCCGTTACTAATTTCATGGATGTTAAGCAGCAAGATATGTGAAATCTACTCACTGGGGTCAGCTTTATTCTAGCAGATGTCCCTGGTTCTGGATCAGTCAGAAACAATGGTCACTTTGTGACTCCAGGGTCCAAGGGCTTCCTCATCTCAAAGAGGCATCACCTTGATAATGGTGCAAAAATGACTTGGGACATTCTTGCTTCAAATCTAGTCAGTAATCTGTTTCTCCAACTCACTCTAGGAGTTTATAAGTCTACATTACATTATCATCCTAGAAATCCCTTCATGTTTAAAGAACCTAGAATAAATTCTGCTCTCTGACACTGATTTTGGACTAAAACAATTAAGATTTTTAAAGGACTGTATTTAGATTAAATTATTAATCTTTCATATTTTTCCCTTTTCATCTTATTTCTAGCTTTTTGCCCTAAGGTGAAGAAATGACCCTTTCTATTGCAGAAATGTGTTGGCCTAAATTTGAAATAAATTAGGGACAATTTATCTCTTTCAACTAAATTATTGTTCTGACATTACAGGCAATATAATAATTTAATGAATGTACAAATTTCTCAAGAGATATAAACTTCAGGGGAACCCACAAATTTTAATTTGCTTTTGTTTTCATAAGTTTTTAAGCTTAAAAATATGTAAAAGTTTAAAACAAAATATGTTACAGGAAAATGTATAAGTTGGGAAATAATTTTTATATACTACTCTTTATAAAGGTAGTACTTTAAAACAACATGCTGTCAGGTGCTGCTGAGTATGACTTATGGAAACCTTGTTGTTGTTATGTGCCGTTGAGTCGCTTGCGACTCATAGCGACCCAACAGCCCTAAACCCTGCTTTATCCCGTGTCAATCGCACTGCCCGTGATACACCCATCCCGATTACCCCAGTCACTGAATTAATCCACCTCATAGAGGGTCTTCCCTCCTGTGCCATCCCTCCACCCTCCCTGTCCCTCCTTACAACATGTCCTAAGTATGTGAGACAAAGGCCCAGAATCCTTGCTTCCAAGGAGCAGCCTTGTTTAACCCTCTCGGGGACAAATCTGTTCGTTTACTTGGCAGTCAATGGTACATTTAATACTCTTCTCCAGCACGACAGCTCAAAGGCATCAATTCTCCTTCTATCCTCCTGGGTCATTGTGCAACTAACTCTCTGATGCATACCAAGTGATTGCAAAGACCATAGCCTGTTTCAGACACAATTTAGTCTCCAGAGAGACACCATTGCTCTTCATTACCCTGGAGAGGTCCTTAATAGCAAACTTTCCCATTGCAATACGTTTTTTTTATTTCCTGGCTACTGGTGCCAAGAGTATTGACTGTGGAGCCAAGTAGGCTAAAGTTGTTAACAATCTCAATCTCTTCACCATCCATCCTGATGATGCCAATTGGTCCAGTGCTGAGAATCTTTGTCTTCTTGATGTTGAGCCTTAATCCATACTGAAGGCTGCAGTCCTTGACCCTCTGCAGCATGCATATCAGGTCCTTCTCAGTTTCAGCAAGCAAGGTTGTGTTATCTGCATAACGCAGATTATTAATAGATCTTCCGCCAATTCTGACGCCACACTTCTCCTCATAGAGACCAGCCTCTCGGGTAAACTGTTCTGCATACAATGGAGATAGGACACATCCCTGGCATAAACTTTCCCAATTTTGAACCATGCAGTGTTTCCCTGCTCTGTTCTGACAGTTGTCTCTTGGTCCAAGTATAGGTTTCACATTTGAACGATCAAGTGTTCTGGGATTCCCATTCTTCTCAGAGTCAGCCACCATTTGTTATGAACCACACAGACAAATGCTTTTGCATAATCAATGAAACACAGATAAACATTCTTCTGGTATTCCCTGCTTTCAGCTAAGATCCATCTAACATCAGCTATAATATCCCTAGTGCCACCACCTCTTCTAAACCCAGCCTGGGCTTCTGGTAGTTCTCTGCTGATGTGCTGTTCCAGTCATTTTTGGATAATCTTCAGTAGAATCTTGCTTGCATGTGAAATCAATGATATTGTTCTATAGTTTCCACACTTTGATGGGTCACTCTTCTTTGGAATGGGAACAAATATAGATTTCTTCCAATCAGTTGGACAAGTGGTTGTTCTCCAGATTTCTTGGCATGTCCAGGGCAGCGTCTGTTACCTGAAATATGTCAATTGGTATACCATCTATTCCTGGGGCCTTATTTTTTGCTGTTTCTTTCAAAGCAGCTTGAACTTCTTTCTTCATCACCACAGGCTCTTGCTCATATGTTATTTCATTAAATTCTTTTGTGTCTGCCAGTTCTTTTTGATACAGTGACTCAGTATAATATTTCCACCTCCTTTTAATACTTCCTGGATCATTTAATATTCTTCCTAAAGCATCCTTGATTATAGCAACTCAAGGTTTGAATTTGTTCTTCAGTTCCTTGAGCTTAAGAAATGCTGAACAAGTTCGGCCCTTTTGATTTTCCGACTCCAGCTCCTTGCACATTTCATTGTAATATTTTGCTTTGTCATCCCGTGCTGCCTTTGGAATCTTCTGTTCAGCTTTTTAGTATCTTGAATTCTTCCTTGTGCTTTGGCTTCTCTGCACTCCAGTGCAATCGTCAGAGTTTCTTCTGACATCCATTTTGGTCTTTTCTTCCTCTTCTGTCTTTGTAATGACCGTTTGCACTCTTCCTGGGCGATACATTTGACATCCTTCCATAAACCCTGTCCTATCTTCTGCCAACCTCACAATGTCTGACACAATCGAACCCATTGCCACAATCACTGTGTCAATCCACCAGTTGAGGGTCTTTCTCCCCTTCGCCATCCCCTGAAGAAGATGTCCAAACATGATGTCCTTCTCTAAGGAATAGCCTTTCCTTGGAAACAGTATGTCCCAAAGGAATTATATCTTTAAAAAAACCCCACCAAAACCCCACCCTTACATACATATCAAAAAGGATAGGAAGATATGAAAAATTATTAACAGAGGTTATAGTGAGGTGGTATTAAATGGTTTTAATTAGCTAGTTTTGCTCTAGTAATAATATTTTGTTCCTTTCCCAAAAAAAGTCACTATAAAAATGTTTTCCATGTTCATTAGTGTGATAGTCATATATGTGTTTAATCTATTATGTTGAGTATAACATGATTAAATAAAAGCTTCCTGAGTTACTGTTACCAGAGCAATATTTAATAATGTTACCTAGGAAGAAACAAGGCATCACAAGTATATGGATCCATTTTCAGTTCAAACCCAAGATGAAGAATCTCTCCACAAAGTGGATTTTTAAACACTCTTTTAGAATCAGAACCCAAATAGGCAATACAGTTTAACTGAGAACAAACATGTCTTGGGTCCCACAGATTACAGATAGAGAGTAGAATATTTATGGAGCTTTGCTGTATGAAGGAAAGAATGAATGAATGAATATGGCCATTATTGAAGAATATATTTTTAAAAAGTAAAACAAACAAACAAAAAAGAACCCTGTGCTATATAAAGCCAGAGGAAGAAACAAATATTACTGTGGAGAAATGGAATGCCTGGGAAACTGCTTGAATACCACTGTATAACACAAGAACCAAGATCAAATAAGAAAGAATATATTCTGCTGTTCCAACTAGTTGTCAATTATTATTTATTTCTTAGTGAGATAAAATCTCCAGTGTCGGAAGCCTCTCTTTGCTGTTGTGTACACTTTTTATAGTATATAACCTTTTTGGAACAGTCATTATTAACACATAGTTAAGACATGTCTATGGGGATTCAATATGTCATACAATTGTTAGTAAACGCAAGATTATTTTTATTTAGTTATTTCTTTTTGAGCTCTCATAGTGAAATGAATAGAAATATTAGATGAGGAGTATCTATTGTAAATGCTGTTTTAAGAAGAGTTATGTTTGTGTGAATGGGTTTCATTTATTCAACCAGTTGCCATGATGTCAATTCTGAATCATCATAGTTTCATGCTTGTCAGAGTAGAACTGTGCTTGGTAGGGTTTTTATTTGGAGGTTTTTCAGAAGTAAATCACCACATTTTCTTCTACAGTGCTTTTGGGTTGATAAAAAATGACAACCTTTTAGTTAATAACCAAGCACAGTAGTATTATGCTTTAGAAATACATTCATTCAAGCACGTTTATTCTTTAGATACTATTTATGGTGGCCTAATGGTAAGAAGCCTGAAAGCAGGAGCGGCCTCCACTTCAGAAATGGCTTGCCTCCGGAAACTCTATGTATGAACAGTACTCAGGCCTTTTGTCATAGGGTCGCTATGAGTTGTCTACGACTCGACGGCACCAAACAACAACAATGGTAAGAGTTTGGGTTACAATTCCAATGGCACAAGGTTTGAATCCACCAGCTGCTTTGTGAGAGAAGGATGAGCAATCTCCTTTTCCACAATTAACTGTCTCTGAAAACCCACTCTATGGTCAGCTATAGGTTGGTTCCAACCCAATGGTACACAGCCTCAACATGATCAGAGAGACTTTATTTCATATAACTAGCCAAGAAGAAATAAAGTGCCCATCACAATGAGAATTAACACATAAAAACATTCAAATATTGAACCTAAAATAATTTCCCTCATTTTAAATTTCTAGTCAAGCATTATTGTGATACCTAAATGAGAAGCTGTTAAAAAATAAAACAACTCAATAGGGTAGAAAGTTCTGAGATGAGGAACAGTGTTTTATCTCACTTTTTTACTTGGTTTGACTCCTTTTGGAAACGTGATGTCTTTTGGGAGGAAATATGGGAAAGCTTCAGCACAACTATGCAGTTAGTTAAATAAATAGGTCTGTATGTTTTTACAGTTTTATGTTAAAGAGACTTCAGAAATTTTCTAAGACCTCACTGATATATTTTTCTGTTCTTGCTCTTTTATTAGAAGTCTCTTTGAAATTTTTAGAGTACGAAAGTAGTGTTGAATCTCAGAAAAGAAGCAAAGATTGGGTGTTTGTAACAAAAACTCTTTCCTCTTCTATTTAAGTTATGTAGTAAAAGTTAAAAGGCTGTAAAGGAAGCAGGATCCAAGGCCATTTCTTTCTGTAAATAAAGTAGTACAAACAAGTGAAGCTCCGTTCAAATTATAATTATCTAGAAAAATAGATGAGTGTAAGTTGAACAGCTATTAAGTCAAACCTATCTCACTATTCTGTGGTCAATTCCAATTGATAGTGACCCTGTAGGGCAGAGTAGAAAACTATTTCATAAAGATTTTTAAATTCTATATCTCTTTATGGAAATAGACTGCCACATCTTTCTCCTGTGGAGTTGCTGATCAATTTGAACCCATGACCTTTAAGTTTGCAGTCAAGCACTTAGTGATTATACCACCTGAGCACTTTCTGAATAGCCATCGTATAGTAAAAAGACCCCACATAGATCTATGTCAATCTAATACTCCATTACCATTGTATAGCAAGTGGTTTGTTTTCTCTAGTCCTTTACCATGTTTTCAGAAAGTAGATGATATTTTCCCATGTTGCATCTTCCATGCTTAATATTCTCTAGATAACACACACCTGTCAGCTCTCAAATGTGGTAGATCAAGCCAGTGCCAGAAATATTGGGTATGGCGTCAATCTATAAAGCTAGGTTTTAAAATATAAATGACTCACATTTTCAGGGGAAAATTCTATCACCCTACTTTGACAAGTAAAATTAATAAAATTATAAATAATTCAAGATATAACTCTAGGAAATGAGACTTCTATCTTAGGAAAGCTTAAAATAATAGCTGTGAAACACTAGAGACTTTCTAGAGTAACAACATCAATAGGAATAAAATAAAATAATTGTAATTGTGAAAACATCTTTCAGGGTCAATTCTGCTAATTAAGTTAGCAATATCATATTTTCCCCCACAAATAATATACCTGTAGAAATAGGGCATGTGAATATATAACATGTATGCACATAGAGAATCAGTGGGTGAGGATGTTGCACAGTTTAAAAAAAAACAAAACATCATTTGTTTTAAAATAAGTAATGTTGATCTTTGTTCAGAAGCACCTCTTTATACCTAAGCAAAACAAAAGCATTTGCTGTTTTCATAGAGTCCATTCATATCTCTCTCCAAAAGTCTAACTTTTCCTTAGTGTCTTCTGAATGTGTAAATTTAGCCTATTTATCAAGCTTAATACACTTGATACACAGAAATTATCTTTAAAAGTAGAAGTTCTTCCTTTTACTAGCATCCCTACAGCCATATTAATATCACTGTAGTGTATTTGCTTACGAAAATGTGTATTTCAAAAACATGGAAGGGGAAAAAAATCTTCTCCCTTAAACCTAGCTGTGCATTAATTACTTTCTCTGTTTATTAGGTTACATAGCTTTCTTATTTGTCTGTTAGTTATTTCCTTAATGACTATTTTCCTGTTTAAGAACACCATTCTTACTTTGCTATCCATTACATGAGAGGAGACTGTCCATCTCTCTTCCTTGGTCCTGCCCATGACTTTGAATCATCTTTGGATTAGTAATGCACCTTCATACGGACTAGGACACAACCACTGAAAATCTTATGGAAAACAAGATTTTTTATTCTTAATTTTTCATGAATTAAAATAAATTGTAAAGCAACTGCTTTCTTGTTTTAGTACTATATCTGAAAAGTGATGGTTATTCCAGTTTATCTGAGATTGAATTAAAGGAGTCAAGGGGAGAATATTACAATCTTAGCAGAGGGAACATTACCAAGGGTAGCTGGTAGACTTTCTCTGGCTTTCTGCAAAGACTGTCTACTTGAGCACAAGGTCAACTGCAGAAAGTGACAGAAAAGCACAATGACAAAAATAACATTCTGTCAGTAAATTACAGAGGAGTCATCCTGAAACCAATATCCTAATGATTTTTTTTACCTCTTTCATGCTTTGCTGATCTAAACATTAGATAGCTCATGATTTTATTACTTTCTTAAATGAGATATTTTGTAGATTTTAATTTCTTCATTAAGATGAGTTTAAAACTGTGCATATATGGTTTTCAATCACAATTTATCATTAGAAATGAAAACCTGGATAGCATTTGTATAAGAGGGGACAAAAGTCCCATCAGATTACTCAGAGTGGGTCTCTGTGCCTGGCATGATCTCTGTGAGTGGTATCATAACTGTGAGTATATCACCACACTCCCCATTCCTCGGATGATCTTATTTGTGAGCCACCTCCTTCGTTTCTTTCCTTTTTTTATTTACAAAGAAAATAAAGCAGTGTGTTTAGTTTAGAAGGGATTGAAAATACTTGTCTCTACAACAAATTGGCAAGCGAAACAAGCAGCAAGAGAATAAATGGTATCAACATCTCTTTTTTTTTTCCAAGTGCTGTAAATCTGATGTGTTTTTTCTTAATCTCTCAAATTTGCTCTGTTGCTTCATTGGCAAATTCTTGTTAACAAAACTACCCAAGTGGGGAATAGGATTAACAAGAAGGAGAATTGATGGGTCTTCTTTAATTATCTTCAGAAAAAAACATAAATACACACAGTTTTAGAGTGAATTCTTCCCAAGTCATTCTAACCATGACCAGTTAATTCCTTAACCTTCTCACTGAACTGAATTCCCTTTGCCATTCAACAAATAATACTTGTGTGCTTTATATCACCCAACGTGGTAACAATGATGCATGCTTTCTTGCTATAGAAGACTGGAGTAGCCACCAGAGAACACGGAGCGATGGCAAGCTGAATGTTGTTGTTAAGTGCCATGCAGCCAACTGAGATACATAGAAAACCTATGAATAACAGATCTGATCCTTCTTCTTTCTTGCACTATCCTCACCATTTCCCCATACTCAGGTCTTTTGCTATAGTCCCTATGTCAAGCCATCTCATTAAGGGTCTTACTCTCTAATGTCCCTTTATCTTCCCCAACCTATCTTTTTCCAAGGACTGTCTTCTCCTGACAGCATGTCTGAAGTACAGAGATGGAGTTTTACCATCCTTGCCTGTAAGGAATTCCGATTACACTTCTTTCAAGATAGATTTTTTTTTGTCCTACTAGCATTCTGTGCTATAGTAACAACTCATCTCTAAAATGACAGTCCAAAGGTATTAATTTTTCTTTGGCCTTCCTTATTTATTGTCCAGCTTTCAGATGTATGGGAAATAACTGAAAATATCATGGTTTGCTTCAGTTACACCTTTGTTTTAAATTGATACTCTTGCTTTTTAGCCATTTATAGTAATCCTTGAAATCTACTGTTGACCCAATGGACTTGCTAGAAAGTGCTATGAGCTCATAAAATTGTATTATATTATTGTATTATATTATTGCAGTCTGTCCCACTCGAATTTCAAAACCATCTCAAGAACCAGTTTTGAGCCCTTGAACACCAATGTGCATAGACCAAATGAGCTCTGGGAGGATATCAATTAAATAGTCCATGAAGAAAACATCACTACAAAGGCTGAAGAAGAAGAAAAGACCAAGATGGATGTCAGATGAGACTCTGAGTATTGCATCAGAGGACCAAGAAGCCAAAGCTAAAGGAAGAAATCAGGAACTCAAATAGCTGAACAGAAAATTTCAAAAGGCAGCTCGGGACAACAAAGTAAGATACTATGAAGAAATATGCAGAGTGCTGGGGTCAGAAAATCAAAAGGACTACTCAGCGTTTCTTAAGCTGAAGGAGCTGAAAAATAAAATCAACCCACGGGTGACAATACTTAAAGGTAGTTTGGATAGAATGTTAAATGATCCAGGAAGTATCAAGAGAAGATGGAAGGAGTACACAGAGTCACTGTATCAGAAGGAACTGGCTGACACAGAGGAATTTAATGAAATAACATATAAGCAAGAGCCTATAGTGATGAAGGAGGAAGTTTAGATTGCTCCGAAGGAATTGGCAAAAAACAAGGTCCAGGAGTTGACGGCATACCAATTGACATATTTCAACAAGCAGACACTGGCCTGGATGTGCTAAGTTGTGCCAGGAAATCTGGAGGACAGCCAGCTGGCCAACTGACTGAAAGAGATCCATATTTGTTCCCATTCCAAAGAAAGGTGACCCCACAGAGTGTGGAAAATATCAAACAATATCACTGATATCACATGCAAGCAAGATTCTGCTGAAAATTATCCAAAAACATTTGGAACAATA
>NW_006399782.1:16162749-16169624 GCF_000299155.1 Elephantulus edwardii | reverse complement strand
GGTGGGCATGAGTGTGTTTGAGATGGTGAGGTTGGCACAGGATCGAACGGCATCTAGGGCTCTTATACATAGGGTTGCTATGAGTTGCAAGCGACTTGATGGCACATAACAACAACAAAAACAACAACAAACATTGTGCAACAGGAGAAAAAGTAATGCTTATGAGCCAGAATTTGAACAAAGGGTTGAATTTGGATATATAATCTGTTTAGGACTAAAAAACAATATAAATAAGGCAGTTAAGCTAAAAAAACATGAGTAGATTTAAAGAATATGAAATTATTTTTTTTTTGTTTTAAGACTTCAAGGTAAAAATAAACACATAGAAATAAAGATGCAGAAGACTGGTAAGTTACAATGTGGTTGAATCATATTATTTCTTTAAAAATGACTTGAACTGAAGAAATACTATTCATTCTCTAAATTTGGTTATCTCAAACTAAGGATGTTCATACTACAGTGAAAATAAAAACCTCTGAGTATTTGATTTCTTCTATTTCCTTTCATGAATTCCAACACTTAAAATAAAATTTTACTTTTAAAAAAAATTGTAGAAATTATTTTTGGGCAAAGTTTCTACCTATTTCTGCAAAGTACATTTCACTTAAGTACTTAATTTTACCATTTGCTTCAGTATCTTTTGTTATACTAGAAGAATGATTGAATCAACATTTTAAAAAAGAATTACTGAGTCAAAATTTTAAAAATTTGATAGAGATAGCTAGCTACGAAATATGAAGATTGCTGATATCATATAGATCAGAACAAACACAAATAGCAAACTCTGGACATTCAAGAGACAATATATAAGTAATATAGAACCAAAATATCTTTTGACTTGATACAATGTAATACTTACAATCATAGGTTATTTGAAGTAGAAAGAAAGAGTGTCCTGTAGTATAGTTTATGACTTTTTTTTTCCTATTATCTCTTGGAAGAGCACCTAGCCATTAATGATCCAAGACCAAATGAGTTGTGAGATGACATAAATTATATTATACATGAAGAAAGGAAATGGTCATTGCAAAGACAGAAAAAAAGAAAAGATCAAAATGGATGTCACACAGAAGACATTCTGAACCTTGTACTGGAAAGTAGAGAGATCAGACAACGGAAGAGATGCTCAAGTAGGGCAGAGGAATAGAAAACTTCAAAGGAAACTATTAAAATGAAATGTGCTATGAGCTGGAGAAAAAAGGAAAGGATGTGCTCAGCATTTCTCAAGTTGAAAGAACTGAAGAACAAACCCAACCTTGATTTGTAATACTAAATTATAATATGGAAAAAATCATGAATGATGCAGGAAACATCCAGAGCAGACTGAATGAATAAATAAATTCTCTGAATTGAAAGGAACTGGTCCATACTGAACCTCCAGGAAATAGTATATGATAAACAAAATCAATATAATGAGGGGGAAAGCTCAAGCTACACTGAAAGCATTCATAAAAATATGAGGCTGGAGAAATTTATGGAAGATCATTTGAGATGTTTCAATAAAAATATAGCCCTGGATGTGCTCACCAGCACATGTCAAGTAATTTGGTCCATTCACTGCAAGAGATCCATATTTGTTCCCCTAATATAAAAGTGATCCAACAGAGTGTGTAAACTATACAACAATGTCATTAATATCTCACATAAAGTCTTCCTGAAGAATAATTAAATATGAGTGGAATAGAATATCCACAGCGAACTACCAGAAATTCAAGCTGGATTCAGAAGAGGCTGTGGAAACAGAGATATCATTGTCAATGTCAGATGGATCATAATTGAAAGCAGAGATTTTCAGAAAGATGATTACTGGGTTCTATTGGTTATACAAAGGCATTTAACTGTGCAAATTATAAAAAAAATATTGATCGCCATGAAAAAACTGGGAATCCCAGAACACTTCTGTTCATGTTAAATCTATGCACAAATCAATAAGCATTTGTCCAAACAGAACAAGGAAATTTTAACTTTTTTTGCTGTTATGTGCCATCTAGACTCTGGGCCTCATAGTGACCCTATTCTAAATTCTGTCCTATCTTGAGCCAATCTCACTCTTTTTGACACCCCTGCCCCTATTACCCCAGGCACTGTGTCAATCCATCTCATACAGTTTCTTCTTATCCTCCATTGTCCCTCTACTTTTCCAACCATGATGGACCTTCCCCAAGGACTGGTCCCTCCTTGTAACACACCCAAAGTATGTGAGACAAAGTTTAAAAATCCTTGCCTCCAGCGAGCAGGTTGGTTTCACTCTCTCCAGAACAGACTTGTTTGTTTTCTTGGCAGTCCATGATAAGTTCAATACTCTCCAGCGTCATAGCTCAAAGGCATCAGTTCTTCTTCTGTCATCTTTGGTCATCATCCAGCATTCTGATGCATAGCAAGTAATTGTGAAGACCATGGCCTGTATAAGATGCACCTTAGTCTCTAAATTGACATCTATGCTCTTTAGCATAGCTGTAACTTTCCTAATCCAATTCATCTTTTGATTTCCTGGCTGCTGGTTTTGAGAGTGTTGATTTTGAACCCAAGCAGGCTGAAGATTGTTGACAATCTCAATTACTTCTCCATCTTTCACGGTGTTGCCAATTGGCCCAGTGGTGAGAATATTCATTTTCTTGATGTTGAACTTTAATCCATATTGAAGACAGTCTTTCACTTTTTTGCAGTAGATGCTGCAGGTCCTCTTCAGTTTCAGTTAGCAAGGTTGTGTCATCTGCGTAACACAAATTGTTGATGAATCTTCCTTCTTTTTTTTTTATTTAGAGAATACTTTATTAGTTTCTGTAATCAAACCCATGTAGATAAGACCTTACATATTTAATACAGTGCGTTACCCCTGTACAAATGGAAAATCTTCCTTCAATTCTGATGTCACATTCCTCCACATAAAGACCAGCCTCTCTAATGATTTGTTCCATTTATAGGCCTAGAATGTATGCAGACAGGCTGTGTCCCTGATGCATTCCTCTCCTGATTTTGAACCATGCAGTGTTTTCTTGCTCTGTTCTGATGACTGCCTCCTGGTCTAAGTGCAGGTTTTGCATGAGCACAATCAGGTGTTCTGGGATTCCCAATCTTCTTAAAGTTAACCACAATTTGTAGTAATCCAGTCAAACGCCTTTGCATAGTCAATAAGATACAGATAGATATTCTTCTGGTTCTCTTTACTTTCAACCAAGAGCCATCTGAAATTAGCAATGATATTCTTAGTGGCATGTTTTTTCTAAACCTAACCTGTACTTCTAGTAGTTTTCTGTTGACCTACTGTTCCAGTCATTTTTGGATAATCTTCAGAAAGATTTTTCTTGCATGTGATATTCATGATATTGTTTGATAATTTCCACACTCTATCAGATCATTTCTTTTTGGAACTGGAATAAATATGGATCTCTTCCAGTCAGATGGTCAGGTGACTGGATTTTTGGCACAATTTGGTGAGCACATTCAAGGAAGCATCTGTTAGCTGAAATATGTTAATTGGTATTTAATCCATTTCTGGGTCTTGTTTTTTGCAAATTCCTTCAGAGAAGCTTGAACTTCCTCTTTCATCACAGTTGTCTCTTGGTCATATGCTTTTTCATGAATTTCTTCTGTGTTAGCCAATCCATTTTAGTACAGTAACTCTGTTTACTTTCATCTTCTTTTGATGCATCCTAGATAATTCAATATTCAGCCCACAGTATCTTTAAACATTGCAACTCAAGGCTTGAATTTGTTCTTCTGTTCCTTCAGCTTGAAAAATGCTGAGTAAGTTCGCCTCTTTTGATTCTCTGACTCCAGTTCTTTACACATTTCATTATAAAACTTTGCTTTATCCTATCTAGGTGCCTTTTGAATTCTTCTGTTCATCTTCTTCCTGATTTCTTCCCTTTTCTTTGGCTTCTTGTACTATAGTGCAATACTCAGAGTCTTTTCTGATATCCATCTTGGTATTTTCTTCCTCCTCTGTCTACATGCTTTAAAAATCAGGAAAAGTGTGTATCATGGTTATATTCCTTCTCCATATCAATTTGATCTGAATGCTGAGCACATAATTTGACACCTGGACTATATGGAGAAGAATGTGGCATCAGGATTGTAGGAAGATTCACCAACAACTTATGTTATGCAGATAACACAACCTTGCTTTCAGAAACTTAAGATGATTTCTAACATTAAACTGTAGAAAACAAAAATGTATAACCTTCCATAAAGATTACATCTCAAAATCAAGAAAACAAAAACCTTAACCACAGGGCCAATAGATAAGATCATGATAGATGAAGACTAAAGTTTTCAAAGACTTCAACACCATAACATCAGTAGTCAATAAATCAAAATATGTGTTATATTGGAGAAAATCTGCTGTGAATTACCTATCTAAAGTGCTAAAGATCAAGGATACAGATTTAAGAGCTTAAGCACATCTGATTCAGACCATAGGATTTGAAACTGTTTCATATGTATTTGAAAATTGGAAAATAATCAAGGAAGACTAGAGAAGAATGAATGCCTTTCAATTGTGGTATTGGAGAAGATTATTGAATACACCAAAGATTATCAACAGGACAAATGAATCTATATTGAAAGAGCGCCCCTTAGAGGCACAGTAACTTTAACAAAGGACTCAAACGTGGCAAGAGATCATGATGATAGAGCAGGCTCAGGCAAGGTTAAGATCCGATGTTTATAGGGTTTCTAGGAGTTGTGGTGGTCTGGTTGGGCTCTAACAACCACAACAACATGACCTTAGGAAAAGACATTATGCCAGGAAAAGTAGAAGGTTAGTGGAAGGCCCTCAGTGCAATGGATTGACTTAGTGACTGTAACAATAGCTTTTAACAAGGCTGATGGTACAGGATAAGGAAAAATTTTAGTCTTGATTCTTAGGATTCCTCTAAGTCATAGTTCAAGTGAAGCACTTAACAATTTCAACAAATGGTGGACAATCTTAGTGGAGCTTCAATACTAAGACACAGTAGGGAGAAAGGGCCTATTAATCTACTTTTAAAAACTAGTCAATAAAGTTTCTAAATCTAGCTAATGAAAAATTACATTTTGATCACAAAAGAATATTGCCAATGTAGTGATGGAGGATAAGCGTCTAGATTGGAAAGCATTAAAAATCCTGTATACAGTTTGTTTTATGAGTTAGAGTTAACCGAAAACCAATTAATAATGCAAAACTCAATCCAATTGTGTCCATATAAAAATGGAGACTTTGATGCCAGACAATAATCTTAAGTAATTTATGAGTCCTAGAGAATCTAACTTATCAAATATGTCAGATAATAAGAAACAAAGGGAACAAATAATATATTTGATTTCTTATTGCTCTAAAGTAATCTTAATGTGCCTAACATGTTTGAGGAGTTTAGTTTATGTTCTTTAATTATCATTACCACTTTCATTGAGATTATTGTGACCCATATTGAGAATATAGGTCAGAGTAGAGATATCATGCAAAGTATCCAAGGCTATAAACCTTTGTAGAAGCGGACAACCTAAACTTTTCCCCATGAATAGCTGGTGGATTTAAAAAACAGATCGTTTGGTTAGAATTTGTCAAAGCATACTGTATTACTCCCAGTGTACTATATATTGTACCAAAATATCACTGATACTTTTATTGGAAGAGATTTTATCCATTTTGTAAATGTTAAAGTATGGGCCGAAGAAGGACAGCGATTTTGATAAATATTTTGTCAGTAATAAGACTATGACATGATCAAATTAACTACATTCTCAATCTGTATTCTAATTTCTTAGAAAGTAAAATCATTTTAGCTACAAGCTGTTATTTGAAGTGACAAAGGACAGTTAAAGGGAGTGTAAAGAACACAAGAGAAAACTAATGATGAAAACTATCTTTGTTCTGTTTCTGTAACTTAACTCCATCAATCTGAATGAGATAGCCTGTGATTTATTCAGTAATTCCCAGAGAAGTTGTGATCAACTCATTAGTAAGCAAATTTATTGGACACCACAATGTACCATATCAATATTGATGAGGATTAAGAGAGAAGGGTACTGCATATCCTAGTTAGTACAGGCTCCACTGAAATTGACAACCAAGTCCTGTGCCCTTTACCCTTATTGTTATTCTGATCTAAATGTCATTAAGAAGAGTTTATTTCAGGTCAATAGGTTGCCAGGAATTCTATCTCCTGTCAACTGCAATAAAAATTTTAGATTGGGATACCCCAATCAGTTCCTCAGGAATGAAAATATGGATTCTGAGCATTTTAATGCCTTTCTTGAATTCTGCTACATAATTTTAGATGATAATTTGTGCAAAAATGTCTGTTATGAGATGTTGAAAATAGACTGAATTTGGATTACTACAATGGCTATAGAATTGCATTCATTGTCATTGATAATTATTTTTATGTACATTTATATCATTTACACTTTTTAAGCAAGTATTATTATTTGAAAATTAGCCAAGTAGCTAAGCTGCATGATAAAAAGATTAAGTGATAACTAAAAAGTTAAAAAAAAAAACAACAAACAAACCCTATAATAAATGTGTGTGTTTTCTTTAAGTTAGCAAAAAATTTCCTACTATGATACCAAGTAGGTGTGTCTGTCTCACTCTATGTATATATATATATGTATGTATGTATGTACCTACCTACCTACCTATCTTGTTATTATGTGCCATCAAATCGCCTATGACTCATAGCAACTGTAGGCACAACAGCTCTACACCTTGCTCTATCCCTTGCCAAATTTATTGTGTTCAACACACCAACCCCACTCCACCTTATTGAGGGTCTTCCTGTCCTGCACTGTCCCTCCACCCTCCCAAGCATGACATCCCTCTCCAAGGACTGATCCTGCCTTGCAACATGTCCAAAGTATGTCAGACGAAGCTTCAGAATCCTTGTCTCTGA
>NW_006399782.1:16150145-16162459 GCF_000299155.1 Elephantulus edwardii | reverse complement strand
CATCGTTTTAATATAATATTTATAATTTATACATGAAATTTGTCACTTGTGTCTGGATGTTTAGAGGTAAGGATATGTACTGCCAACTCAAAAGTATGTGGTACAAATCCATCAGGAACAGGTTTGAGGCCTTGAACACTAATCAGTGAAGACCAGATGAGCTGTGGGAGGATATCAAGAATATTATCCATGACGAATGCAAAAGGTCATTACAAAGACAGAGGAGGATGAAAAGATCAAGACGGGTGCCAGATGGGACTCTGAATATTGCACTACAGTATCAAGAAGCCAAAGCAAATGGAAGAAATCAAGAAATTAAAGATCTGAACAGAAGATTTCAAAGAGCAGCATGGGAAGACAAAGTAAAGTATTACAATGAAATGTGCAGTTAGTCAGAAAATCAAAAGGTCCAAACTCCCTCAGCATTTCTTAAGCTGAAGGAACTGAAGAACAAATTCAAGCCTCAAGGCACACTACTTAAGGATGTTTTGGACAGATATTAAATGATCCAGGCAGGAATCATTAAAAGATGATGGAAGGAGTATACAGTCATAGTACCAAAAGGAATTGGCTGACACGGAAAATGTCAGGAAACAACATATGAACAAGAGCCTGTTGTGATGAAGAAAGAAGTTCAAGCTGCTCTGAAAGAATCAGTAAAAACCAAGGCCCAGGGATTGATGGCATACCAATTAACATATTTCAACAAACAAACACTTCCCTGGATGTGCTCACCAAGTTGTGCCAAGAAAACTGGAGGACAACCACCAGGTCAACTGACTTGAAGAGGTCTATATTTGTTCCCATTTCAAAGAAAGGTGACCTGGCAGAGGGCAGAAATTATTGAAATATGTTACTAGATAATTATAAAAAGAAATACATAGTAGAATTTTAGGTTAAAAAACCTAAACAAACAACAACCAACTATTGATTTAAAAATATAGTTGAGTCTACTATCATACCATCTGCACAGAGAAATAATTTTACCTCCTCTTTGCCAATTTGGATACTTCTTATTTCCTACTTTTGTCTTATTGCTATCGCTAAGACTTCCAATTCAATATTGAATAAGAGAGGTGAGAGTGGGCATCCTTGCCTAGTTCCTATTCTTATAGGGAATACTTTTAACCTCTCTCCGTTGAGAACGATGTTGGCTCTCAGGTTTGAATAAATACTTTTTACTATGTTGAAGAAATTCCCCTCTAATCCTATTTTGTTGAGTGCTTTAATCAGGAAAGGGTGTTGGATTTTTCAAAGGCCTTTTCTGCATCAATTGATAGGATCATGTGGTTCTTTTTCTTTGCTTTGTTATTGTGATGAATTACATTGATTGTTTTCTTATGTTGAACCTTCCTTGCATACCTGTTATAAAGCCCTCTTGGTCATGATGGATTATTTCTTTGATGTATCATTGAATTCTATTGGCCAGTATTTTATTCAGTATTTTTGCATCTATGTTCATAAGAGATATTGGCCTATAGTTTTCTATTTTGGTGGCGTCCTTTGGTTTGATGTTACCAATTCTAAATATGAAATTCACAAGATATGGTGAAAATTTCAACCTCAAATTTTTTTCTAAATAAAAAAACCAACCAATAAGATACCAATTACCATGCTATATGTAATTGGATTATTGACTACATTTCCAAAGAGCAACAAAAATTACAGGGGTATATTTCCTCTTCTCAACAAAGCGTCTGAGTAAATAATCGTTCACTAGTGTATGAACATATTATACTTCTTATTGTGATGAATGTTTGAGTTAGGAATGTTTATATATGGATACTTGTGTCTACCCATACTGCATTTCTTATGATGTGTCTACCCATACTGCATTTCTTATGAAATGTGTGAGTCAAACGAGACAATTTATAAAAAATAGAAATTATCTCTCTATAAAAGATGAGAAGTCATTATAAAAGCATAAATAAATAAGCATTATTATTAAGTTAATAATAAGCATTTAAGTAAAAGCTGTTACCCTTTTTTCTAAACATCATTTTTAAAGTGAAGGAAATTCTGACTTTCATTTCTAGTTTTACTCATCAATTTGCCTGCAAGAGAATGAAAGACTTGCTTAGAGATCATAGGTATTATTTACTTCAACATCACTCTCTTATCTGATGCCTTTAATTTTTGCTCTTTCCAAAGAAAATATTTTTAGTTCTAACATGATTTTTTTAATGTTGTTCCTCTTCTTGGCAAAAGCCTCAATGCCCAAAGCAGCCCTATTAGTGTACCTGAACTGACAGCATAATTTCAATTTTAATAAACAGCATCTGCTGTGCTAGATTACAAAATCCAACTAAAATCAAGTGTGCAAAGTTGATTCTCCATTGACATTCTAATAAAAGTTGAAGTAAAATGATTTCATGTTCTTTTACTGTACTGGGTTGAATACTGCCCCCTACCCCCACCCCCTGCCCATTCAATCCATGTTCATTTAGAATGTTACAACATGTCTTTATTTGAGATTAACAGCCTTACAAACATTATTAGGTAAAATGGGATTAAATATGAATAGGTTGGGGGCTGAAGAGTGTTAAGAAGCTGCATTGCACTTGCAAAAACACATGGTTCAGATCCTTCAGATGATCTATGGGAGAAGGATTGACAATCTCCTCCCTTTCAATGACCGCCTCTGAAACCCCCACTAATGGGTCCGCTATGGGTTGGTTCTGACTTGATGGTAAACCACAGCAACACAGCAATGTAATAATTGATATTCTTATAAGAGAGCAGAGACACAGATGGAGCAAAGGGAAAATTCCAGGTAATGAAGACAGAGGTTGGAGTGCTGCATCATGCCAAGGGTTGTCAGTAATTACTTGAGTCTGGACAAATCAAGCAGGGATCCTCTTGTAAAAGTCTCTCAAGAAATCATGGCCCTGAACATATGCCGTGATGTTTAACTCCTAGCATCTGTAATTATAAAAGAGTAGGTTTCTGGTGTTTAGAAAGCCAGCAAGTTTGCTATACTTCATTACACTAGTCCAAGGAATATAATTGGACAGAAAGAAAATGCCCAATTCTATTCCTTGTTTGCGGTTGCTTAAAAACCAATAATAAGGCTTAAGAACTTAATGAATAACATAAGTTGACACTTGGAACAATATCTTATCAATGTCAAAAACGGAGACTGTGTGTTTTTCAGTCAGATGGCCTATGTTCAAGCCTATTTACATAATTGATAAACTATGTGATGTTAAGAGGATCAGATCATTTTCCAATCCTCAATTCTTATACTTTTAAAATCAGGAAAATGGTAATATCTAGTCCATAAGATTGCGGAAGAAAGATGGGCAACACTCTATTCTGTAATTTACTGCCTCTGAAAAGTTGCTGGAGGGTCAGCTATGAGTAGTTGCAAATTCATGGAAAACAACACCACAGTCTGTAAGATTACTGGGAAAATTAAAAGAGATTTTCTCTGTAGGGTATTAGTTAACATTGACTTTTCTTTTAAAAATGACAGATCAGTTGCTGTACACTTGACATGTAGTTACTCATATGTGTCAGAATTGAACTATGATTCACAGGGTTCTTAATGGCTGATTTCCCAAAGTAAATTCCTCAAACTTTGCTCCCTTAAGGCATGGTAGGTGGATTCTAATCTTCAACATTAAAGTTAGTAGTCAAGTTAGTTAACAATTTGCACCATCCAGGGATATTGAAAATATTAATTCTCCTGAAATATTATCTTATCAGTAATATTTGTTACTTTAAGTGACGATCATATATTCCAAAAAGACAAGTATGAAAGAAGGTTTAAGGTAGTATCTTATGTGGAGGCCATTTAGATGAGACTTTCGAGGTGTTAATATGTTCATAGCTACACCATTCTTGCAAAACATCCATCACCAATATTGTCTCTCTCTCACTTCCTCCTTTCCCAACTCTTTCTTCATTCATTTTTCCATCTTTCTCCTTATCCATCTTTCTCTCTCTCTCTTTCCTACACATATATGTTGCTATTGTTATGTACCAGTCCAGTCACCATGGACCCATAACTGACACTGCAGGGAGTTTTCAGAGGCAAGAAATCATAAACGATGTGATTGTCCATCTTTCTCCCCTGGAGCAGCTGGCTGTTTAGAACCAAGTGCCTTTTGGTTGGTAGCACAACACCTTACCACTCAGCCACTAGAGATCCCTACACACACACACACACACACACACACACACATTTATAAAATACCATTCTCATACAAGCATGTAAGTCAATGTAAAGTGTGTGCAATTATTCTTGAAGCCATTAGAACATTTCTTCTTTAAAATATTTAACATATAGAGTTTCTCTTTACTCTCTTCTATTGTACAGAAAACTTATTTGGTATCCTAGGTTCCTACGGAGGACTCTCTTAACTCTTGCTCCTATTGATTGGAATGTCTTTGTATTCAGAGAAGAACCTCTAACACATCTGGTAATTTATGCTATTAGTATAGCTTAAATATATATGTTGTTGTTAAGTGCCATCGAGTTGCAGGCGACTCATAGTGACCCTATGAAGGAGAGTCCTTGACGCTTGGGTGCCTTTCATCCTCTCTCCAAGTTCATAGGGTTTCCGGAGGCAAGCTATTAAGGAAGTGGATGCCACTCCTCCTTCCTAAATATATATAGCTTCTTAAATATAGCTTCTTCTTCTCCTTTAAATCATACTACTAGCAGTTTGAGATAAAATTTAACCATGCAAACAATAAGTTAATCAGTCATTTCTACATAATAAAATCCTAATATAATTTTGACACTGAATATATGTGAATTCCCTAGTTGGTTTTAAATGTTAATACACAGGGGGGAAAAATATTCTTCTGGAGACATCGAAATTCCATGTTGAGGACCTTTGCAGATCACACTCATGTGTTTCTTCATTATGTTGACACTGATTTGTATGTTTCATAATAAAACTAATGGGAATCCCAGAACAGTTAATTGTGTTTATGTGAAACCTATACTTGGAGAGAGCAAAGAAACCTTGCATGGTTCAAAACTGGGAAAGATGTAGCCAGGGATACAACTTATCTTCATACCTTTTCAATCTATATGTGGAACAGATTATTTTGATGTCTGGACTTTCTGAGGAAGAATGTGTCATCAGGATTGGTGGAAGACTCATCAACAACCTGGATTATGAAAATGACACAACTTTGCTTCAGAAACTGAGAAGAACCTAAGGCTTTTGCTACAGAAGGTCAAGGACTACAGGCTTCAATATGGATTGAAGCTCAAAATTAAGAAAACAAAGATCTCACCACTGGGACAATTGGCAACATCATGATAGATGGAGAAGAGATTGAATTGTTTAATAGTTTTAGCTTGCTTGGCTCCACAATCAACATTCTTGGTACCAGAGGCCAGAAAATCAAAAGAGGAATTGTATTGGGAGAAAATCTGTTGTCAGTGATCTCTCCAAAGTACAGAACAGCAGTGATGTTAGCCTAGAGACTAAAGTGTGCCCGTCCCAGGCCATGATCTTGGCAATTACTTGCTATGCATCAGAGAGCTATACAATGACGAAAGATGATAGAAGAATTGATGCCTTTGATTAATGATGCTGTAGAAGAGTATTGAATAAACCACGGACTGCTAAGAAAATAATAAAGAGGTTTGTCCTGAACAGAGTGAACCCGCTTGCTCCTTGGAGGCAAGGACTGGAAAACTCTGTTTCACATACTTTGGGTATGTTGTCAGGAGTGACCAGTCCTTGGAGAAGGACATCATACTTGGAAGAGTGGAAGGACAGTCAGGAGAGGAAGACCCTGAATGAGATGGTTTGATTCAGTGACTGAGGTAATGGGGGTAGGTGTGTCAGAGATAATGAAATTGCCTCAAAATAAAATGGGATTCACAGCTATTGTACATGGTTGCTATGAGTGGCAAGAGAGTTGATGGTACATAAAAACCACACAACATAGTATTATCTTGACCTCGGTGAGCAGCCCTTGTAAATAAGCAAACTTTACAGAGTCAGGTAAACCTCCAAATTTGGAGTGAATTAGCAAATTTGCAAAAGTACTGGGAAAGTTTGATTACAGTTTATACCCCGAGGGGTTGGTAGATACCCCAACATTTGAAATCAGTCGATCAGAAGAAATGCCAGTAGCATAGGAACCCAGGAACTCTTGAGTTTTATTTAGCATTTGAGCAGACTTCTTTGGGTGATTGTTGTTTTAATCTGTGAAATCTTACCTAACTCTGAGTGATTTGCATAAATTTTTTTCAAAATTTATTTTTTGTTTATTTCGTTTATTGAGGGTCAGAATACAATTGACTAGAATTGATTTTCAATATTTATAAATACCAAGGGCACTGTATCCAGGAGATAATGAGTAATGCATAGTAACCAGAACTGCCTTCTAATAGATTATAGAAATATGGACACCAAACGGAAAAGTTGATACTAAACAATCTGGAGCACTTCCCAGGAAAACAACTTGTGCTCAGAAAGCCGTTGTGTTCACTCAGATACATTTTGCCTTTGGCTATAATTTTCAGTTCTTGGAAACACATTAAATTTTTTTTCATGAGTAGCCATCTGAAATGTCCATATACTGTTATTATGCCTTTGAGAGTCTAACTTGACTAAGAAATCACAACGCTAATAAGAAGACTGCTTTGTGATGCCTATAAAACAACAACAACAAACCAAACCCAATCCAGCCTTTGGATCACAGAATCTGCATATATGACGGTAGTTTGCATGGAAGAGTAGTAATTTGGCACAGAGAAATAATTTTTGTGAAGCATTTGCAGACCCATTAAAAGCAAATAAATCTCTTCACCCAAAACAGTAAAATGTGTTATTTCTGACCTGCTGTTTGTGTGTGTGTGTGTGTGTGTGTGTGTGTATATATATATATATAAATTCTCATAATCAGGCCATCTTAAATTTTGGGGGAAACAGAGCAGCGGTAGTTTTGCAAAGTATATCTTTGTTCCTTTGATAAAAGAATTCTGTCTCTTGAGCAAAATATAATTTCTCCCTTCTTTCTGCAAAGTAAATACTGACGTCAGATAAGAAGGCAGTAGCTGGAGACTCTAAATGCCTCATACGTTGATTAAAAATGTTTTTGTCAATTACAGATTGATTTTGTAGCTCATTCCAGTGATGGATGGCAGGGATGGCGGAGGTGGTATTTTACCACTTGGCCTGAGGGTGTACTCTGTGAAGAGAAGATGGTAAAATCACAATTACTTTCCAGCACTCATCCATGTGCCTACCCTGACCCAAAGAACACCACTGGGAAAATTTGAAAGAATAGCATCATATACAACAATCAAAGAGTATAGCACATCAGCCTTTTGAGAAGGAAAACATTTTAAACAAATATTTCCCTACAGCCTGCTGAGAGTTCTGCAAGATGACCAGTAGCACTGTACCACAGCAGCCAGATTTTTAGGCAACCTACAGAGAAGTTCCAGAGGTCAAGCTCGGTTTAGAAGAGACCATGGCACCAGGGATAGAGATAAAGATCATAAAGAGATATATATACAGAGAGAGAGAGATAGATATAGATGATATAGATAGGTATAGACATAGACACAGACATAGAGACAGATTATAGATCTAGAGATAGATAGATAGATAGATAGATAGATAGATAGATAGATAGATAGATAGATAGATATAGTATATGTATCACCCACTACGCAGTAATTGTGACTTAGCCTTCCATGAAAACGTTGAGAAACATCAAAGCTAAATGTTAGGATCATTGATCTTATAAGAAACTGATATCAGTAGACTTGGAATTAGAAAAAGAAAATGATAATATCTTTTCATTTTAAGGGAAAAATGATTAAAAGGCCTGACTATCCTATGATGATACTACTCTCCCCTATACATCTAAACAACTTACTTTTATAATGTTACACCATGAACAAAAATCTATTTATGACCTATTTTTATGGTGATAGATCTCTTTTGTGCTAGTTGTTTAGAATCTAAATACTATGAAATGGAACTGTGGTGACAAAAACATAATGCTTCATATAATGAAATGTCAAAAAGTTTAAGTTAAAGTAAGGTAATATAACAGAGGGTCAGGGCATAAAATCTGATCTACGCTTATAATCCAAGTGAAAATGGACAATGGAGCATCTGGATCATTTTAGAAATTGATTGTGTTTGGCACCAAGGACCAAGTTCAAAACTAATTTTTCTTATCTGTTTTATTGTAGGAGTGGTAAAGAAATAACAGCAAAATACTCCACAAAAAATCTGGAAGAGAAATGAACTAGATAGAGAGTACTTTATAACAACAACAGACTGTAATCAAAAGCAACTTTAGCATTTCATAATATTAAATGAAACAAAACAAACAAAAAAACCCAGAAAAGATTAGATATTTAATATTAGCTAGAATGAAAACATTTAAAGTAATAGATGTATTGATGACTTTTATTTTGTACTAAAGGCCCAGAATTGAATTAAAAATTATGCCATGCATGTAACCTTCACAATAAATAATCACAGGACAACTTCTGCAGATGCGATAATATTTGAAAGAAGAAGAAAAGCACTGTCAGCAATAAAAAGTGCTTAGGGTGGCAATCCTCTTAATGACTTTTAGATCTTAGGTTCAAAGTCTACCTCAGAGTTAAAAATGATTTTCAATATTGCCAGTGGGCAGGAAGAAAATGGGAGGAGGAGATGCCTATCTTTCTCTCTCAGAGCTGCTAGTAGATTGGAACAATCAGAGAGATGGGGTCTTTGGATTAGATGCACAACTCCCTATTGCCTATACCCCGTGAGCACAGTGCAGTACCTGTAAAGGAGGAAAACTCTATATATGGCTTCATTCATAGATAACTAAACTCAATGGTCATATCCATTTTTTTGCAGAGAGGAAATGTAAGTATGTTGTCATTATTAGTTGTTGTCAAACCAATCACCACTTACAGTGACCCTGTGAACAGCAGAACTTACTCCTACAGAGTCCTGTATCATTGTAGTGTCAAGAATTTATAGTTCAAAATTATTTTCCCAGCGAGTGATTAACATTTTATCTGTGATGAAGTATTTATTGTACTAAGGAGATAGGATTAGGGTGGGATAAAAGCCCTACCCTACTTCTTGTTGTTGCTGTTGTTTGATGCTGTAGAGGACACATAGCGACCCTATGAACGAAGGGCCTGAGCACTGTTCGTACATAGAGTATCTGGAGGCAAGCCATTTTGGAAGTGGATGCCACTACCGCTTCCAGGCTTGATTTAGTCGGGAAGCTCCAGCCAACACTGTCCGCCATAGGTACCCATTACCACGATTGGCACATCACTGTCACAGTCTTCAGCATCACAGCAACCACGAGTCACCCCTGTATCCCTACCCTACTAGAGGCATATAAAAGCTCATGAAATCTCAATGTTCACACTTTTGGGGATGTTTGATCTCCTAGGAAAAAGCATCCAGCTGGCTATAACTGGCAGGCTACAGGATCCTGGTCCATTGTTCACCATTTTCTGTAACACAAGGCCTGCATTACCCAAGTTGTGTGAGTCATTTCCCTGATGGGTTTAAGTTTTAGTGAGACTCTCTAGGGAGTCCACAGAACCTGAGGGACATAGAACAGGGGGGAAACACAGTGGAAGAGGAACAGTCAATATCAGATATCGTGAAGTAATACTACAGATCAAACATTTGGGATATTGCTCTACATGTTTCTTTTTAGCAACTATTCTGGTACTAACTTTAGCAGAACAGAGTGTAAATGCAATTATTCTCACACTCCTAAACATATGTGAGGTGACTGCTCTAGACTACTAGGTCAGTCCATCACACTAAGGGTCTCACTTTCTTTCATTGACCCTCTATCCTTACAAGCATGATATCCTTTTCTAAAAACTGGTCTTTCCTAACAACATGTCCAACATTTGTGAGAGGAAGTATCATCATTCTTCCCTTCAAGGAACACCCTGACTTCATGTTCTCCAAGACATATTTGTTCTCTTGGCATTTCATAGAACATTCAGTACTCTTTTCCAACTTCACAACTCAAAGGAATCAATTCTTCTACTCTTATTTTTAGTCAGTGTCCAACTTTCAAAAGTATAGGAAGTAATTAAAAAGATTATGGTTTGAATCAGATTCACCTCAGCTTTCAAACTTGGACTTCATTACCTTGGTCAAATCCCTGACAAACATTTCCCCATTGCAACACATCTTTTGAATTCTTGACTGTTGTTGCTAAGGGTGTTGATTGTGAAACTAATCAAGATGAAACCATTAACCATTTAGACCTTCTTTCAAACTCTTATAAGGTTGCCTGCTTTACCAGTGGTGAGGAGTTTTGTTGTCTTGATGTTGAGATTTAATCCATATTGAAGGCAGTAGTAACTGACTTTCTGCAATACGTGCCTCAGATCTTGCTTACTTTCAGTGAGCAAAGACATAGGATCTTTGTTGTTGCAACTTCCTCCAATTCTGATGCCATATTCTTCTTTAAAAAGCCCAGACTCTTTTGCTCTGTATACTGGCTGAATTGACATGCAGATTAAAAACATACAGTCCTGATGTATACCTTTCTTTGTTATAAACCGTGTAGTGTGACCTTGTGCTGTTCAAACAATAGCCACCTGGTCTAGGTATGGGTTTCACATGATCATATTCTTCTCAGTTAGCCATAATATATTATGATAAACACAGCCAAATACCTTAAGATATGTAGATATAGACACTAATAATACTAAGAAGTAGTTACCCCTCAAAATGCTATGGCATTGCCAAGTCATTTCATGTAGGTTGTACCTCCTCTTCCCTCTTTTAAAATTTCTATAACAACTGAAGTGGGGTTTTATTGTCCTTTTCTAACTATAATCCAAAGACAATCAACGGGACAAGTAAACAGTCAACCACCCTGTAACTATACATTGTTATGTGCTGTCAAGTCACTTATGACTCATAGCAACGCTATATACAACTGCTCTGAACCCAGCTCTGTACTGTGCCAACTTTATTGACTCTGTCATAACTACCCACATTACCCCAGGCATTGAATCAGTCCATCACTGTCTTTCCAACCTCCCAAGAATAATATCCCTCTCCAGGGACTGGTCACTCCTTGCAATATATCCAAAGTATGTCAGAGGAATCCTTGAAATGTTTCAGTCCAAGGAGCAGCCTGGTTTCACCATCTCCAGAATGAACCCATTTTTTCTTCTAGAAGTGTGTGGCATATTAAATACTATTTTCTAACACCACAGCTCAAAGGCATCATTTCTCCTTCTACCATGCCTTGTCATTGTCGAGCTCTCTGATGAATAGCAAATTATTGCAAAGATCATGGCCTGGAATAGGCTCACCTTAGTCTCCAGACTGACATCGTTGCTCTTGAGTACTCTGGAGAGGTTCCTGACAGCAGACTTTCCCCAATACAATTAGTCTTTTGATTGCCTGGCTTCTGGTACCAAGAGTATTGATTGTGGAACCAAGCAAACTAAAGTTGTTAACAATCTCAGTTTCTTTGCCATCTATCATGATGCTGCCAATCAACTCAGTGGTGAGAATCTTTGTTTTCTTGATGTTGAGCTTCAATCCATATTTAAGGCTACAGTCCTTGGGCTTCTGCAGCAAATGCTTCACGTACTCATCAATTATAAAGCAAATCTAAAATAGCATGGTCCAAATGCTTAACAAACTTTGCATCAATTGCCTCTAAAGTTATATTTGCTATATTGTTGTTAAGTACCATTGAGTCATAGATGACTCATAATGACCCTATGAATGAAAGACATGAACACTTGTATAACTTTGGTCATTTCTCCATGTTCATAGAGTTCCCAGAGGCAAGCCATTTCAGAAGTGGATGTCACTCCTGCTTCCAAATATTTGCTATATTATATTTCTTTTCTTTTACTGCTCAATCTTTACTTTATGGCCTGTAATCTCTACTAAGAGTCTTCCCTTGGCTTTGTACTTGTAATATGTAGAATACCTAGTTCATAGGATGTACTACTAAATGATAAATTCATTAATTAATATTTACTTTAATGAGAACTCCTTTATTTCTAACCACTGAAGTACCCACAATGAGTCAAGGAGACCAAGAATGTAAATGTTATTTTTTAAATATATGTGTGTGTGTGTGTGTGTGTGTGTGTGTGTGTGTGTGTATGTTGTGTGTGTACATTCTGGTTCATAGTAACCTTCTAATGGGTTTCTAATGCTGTGAATCTTTACAGAAGATATCTCATCTTTCTTCCTTGGAGCCAGTGGTAAATCTGAACTGCTGAGCTTTTAGTTTGTGGTCCAGTACATAACCACTATACCACCAGGGCTCTCTCTCTATTATTTTAAAATATTTCAAAAATATTT
>NW_006399782.1:16139594-16149506 GCF_000299155.1 Elephantulus edwardii | reverse complement strand
ATATAATATATATAAGAAAAACATCAAAATATAAAGAGAAAGTAAGAATATTTGAAGGTCACAGTATATATAAAACATATTAACTATGTTGATAGGAATGAAAATATGAAAAGAGCAGCTAAGTTATATAAAGTAGCATATGAAAACATAAGTATAATTTTAACAAAACTAAGTTTCTAAAGGAAAACGATGATTCTGGAACTCCTCCTGTAACTCTTCTATGACATGAATCTAAGATAATTGCTCAGTATCAGATTTACGGCTCAGTAAACTGAGCTTGTCAGAAAACCTCCTCAACAATAATCTCTCTAGTTGCAGTAATGACTGTACAAGCATTTAAAAGACTCAGATTATAGTTGAATACACCTGTGCAATTATGATAGCACAGAAGCTCAAACCATTTTCTTTCCCCAACATGTGCCCTCAGGCATGATTCTGGAGGCAACTTGACAACCCTTACAAGTTAATGACAGTTCTATATGTAATAAAATGCCTACTTACTGGTATCATTGGAGTAATTGATGAGGTAATTTCAAACTTTAATCTGACTACACTCAGCAAAAAAACCACCCCTTTATTATATGACCATGATATAGCATCTTTTATGCAAATAACTGATATATTTTATGTCTTTTTGACAATAGTGCTATTTTCAGTATATTCTCAAAAACAAACCATGCTAATTTTTTACAGTGGCATGTAAAAAATATTATTTTTAAAAATAATTTGGTGGTATAATATATTCAACAACAAAGTATAATGTGCATATAGTTTCTATGAAAACAGGTATGCACTGTACTCACCTTAATAGATTAATGACTTAGTGATAGATTACACAATTCCAAGAAAAGGTTTCAAAGATCTATCAAATGATGTTAAAATGTAGCAGAACTTGGAAAGTTTGGAAAATCAGTTAAATCAAATGCAAAAATTTATCTTAACAAATGAAGATTTATAACTTGATTTATCTTTGCCATTTGGGTCTAATTCTAAAGGAATGACTTCAAAAGGTAGATAAAAATTGCCAAACAGCTTCAACCAGCATGGATCCAAGCATGTGTGTATGTAGATCATACTGTGAAATACTCAGAAGAAGAGACTGGAAGCAAATTGCTTGCTTTCATCCCACAAAAGTTGTGAGATTTCATTAAAATTCTTATACTTAACATCTCATTCCTAAAATAAGGAAAATATCACCTTTCTCAAAGGCTTATAATAGTAACTTAAGATACACCTTATCAGTGAAGTATAAATAAAAGCATAGGACAAATTCTGTGGTTTGCATTCAGACATTAGCAATAGCTTTTTAAATAGCATAAAACAAACAAAATCTGGGGTTGCAATCAAGTCCATTTTTTATGGCAAGTCCATGTGACAGAGTAGAAGTGCTCCCCTGAGTTTTCTTGGCTGTTAACTTTATGGAAGGAGTCTTTAATGAAAGATGCTGTGGTTAAACCCCAGTGATTATGCTCAGCAAGTAGTAAAGCTCAACTGCTAATGAAAAGATCAGTGGTTCAAATCCATCAGTTGCTCCTGGGAGAAAGACAGTCACTTGAAGTAAAGATTACAGCCTTGGAAATTCAATATTCTATAGGATCTCTTTGAGCCAGATTCAACTCAGCGGCAATGAGTGTGGGCTTGAAATCTACAAATAGAGATAAATTGTCAGTCTTAACTTCTGTGGTGCTTTGCCTGTAGTTGGCAAACCAACTAAAACAAGCTCACTTCCATTGAGTCAATCCTGATTCATAGAAATCCTACAGGATAACTGAGAAGAGCTCCCTTGGTGTTCCTAGATAGTTATCTTTATGGGAAGTCAAATGACTTCTTTCTCCCACTGAATTACTAAATGGATTAGAACTACCAAGGTTTTGGTCAGTAGTCAAGCATCTACTATGATGTGCCGTCCATATTCTTCTGGATACTGTTATCGTTGTTGTTATGTGCCAGTGAGTTAGAAAAGACTCATAGCTGACCCTCCAGTGAGTAATCACAAACTGTAAATTGCATGGGAGAGATTGTCCATCTTTATCCTACAGAAATTCTGGTGGATAGGAACTGTGTTTTTGGCTTTGCAGTGCAACTCCTTACCACTAGGCTGCCAGAGCTCCCTAGAATGTAAAAATATGAGCCTCTGAGAAACATTTAAGCAATAATTGGGTGAATTATGTAAACGTAACTTGAATAAATAAACAAGTCAGTTACAAGTGGATATTTATAACTATGCTATAACAATTAAAAACAAAGCCATCCAACCTAGTTCTTTTCAGTATTATATTGATTTTTTTGTAATTAACCATGGACAGCTAGAAAAACACACAGATTCATCCTGGAAAGGGTAAAACTGGGCAGCTCCTTGGAGGCAAGGATTCTGAGGCTTCTTCTGACATATTTTGGACATGTTGCAAGGAGGGACTGGTCCTTGGAGAGGGACGTCATGCTTGGAAGGGTGGAGGGACAGCGCAGGAGGGGAAGGCCCTCTATGAGGTGGATTGATTCAGTGACTGGGGTAATCGGGATGGGAGTGTCAGAGACAGTGTGATTGGCACAGGACAGAGCAGGGTTTAGGGCTATTGTACATAGGGTCGCTATGAGTTGCAAGCGACTTGACAGCACATAACAACAACCATAATTGAAAAATTAAAAATCCTACTAAGAATGCCTTAGATTAAAAAAATTCATTTTCATTGTCATATGATATATGTAAAGAATAAAGCTATAGACAGTAAGACATATTCCAACTCATTATGGTCAAGTCAAAATTAACATAGCAGACCCTCCATGGAGTTTCTAAGGATGTAAGGTGCATGGGAATAGATTGCCCATCTCTATGCTGCAGAAATTTTTATGAGTTCCAATAATCAGAGAGGTGCTACTCCCTCCAGACTAAGTCAAGAGAGCTCATTCCTAGAAAAAGAAAATACTCTTTTTAATCTCTGGTGGTATAGTCCATAGGCAGGTGAACTGCTAACCAAAAGGAGGTGCCTCTGTGGCCAAAAAATCCCATCACCAGCTCAGCAGAAGAAAGATGAACAATCTTCTGTGCATTTTATAGCCTTTGAAACCCCCTGAGCATCAGTTACAAGTTCTGATGCATGGCAATTAGACTTCTAGTGAATGATCTCAGTATGTATTATACCTGAATATTGGGGGGGAGGGGGGCAGGAACTCATAACTAGGCCAATAAGAAATATAATAAATGGAGAAAAGATTGAAATAGTTAAAGATTTAATCTTACTTGGATTGATATTAAACACCCATTTGTACAACTGACCATAAGCCTTTGGTTTTGACTTCTCTATCTGCCATATTTGGCTATATATATTTACTTCCAGTCCACTGAGATTCACAATCCCTGAAAACATGATTGTTAAAGCAAAACATAAGAAGTCACCAGCTTCGCTTAAGGAGAAGGATGTATCAGTCAGCTTCCACAAAAATTACAGTTTAAGACATTGAATTGGGCAATTGCACTCTGTCTGATATGTTTGCTGCTAGTCAGAATTTACTGGAAGATGTTGTTGTTGTTATGTGCCGTCGAGTCGCCTGCGACAGTGAGACTTTATAGAGACACTAGTAGCACAGATTTCATAGGAATACATTTTTTAATTCTTTACAACTCCTAAGACAAAATATGATTTGTATATAAAATATAATTTAAGCTAATAATACAAGGACAACATAATTACAACATTTTCTCAGTGGAAAATTTTGACAGAAGTAATGGTAACTGTGTATAGTTTCTGTAACACACTCCTCTTCCATCATTGCCATGTAAATTATTCTCAAGATCACGTACTTTTAACTTGCTATTTTTTTCATAAAAATTCATGATAGCATTAATTTATCAGCTATCAAAATGTATTAGTAGTTGATTGAGATCTCCTGCCTTTGAACTGGAAATAGAGGAGGAAAGTGACTCACGTTTTTAAAAGCAATAAAGTAAAATGGGTATGACTTTAAGTATCTATTAAGCAGAACATAAGATATCAAGTTGAAATGAAAATCTTAGAGAAATAAACATGCAAAATGCATGTCATTCTTCATATACAAGCTATTAGGCATCAGTCTAGCTCACTGAACAATTCATGGGAGAAACATTCTCAAGTTGATGTTATGTACCATGAAGCTTACTACGACTCATAGCAACCCTGTGAACCTTCTCCTAGCCTGAACCAGCCTCACTGTGTCTGTCACACCTATCTCCACTGCCACACTCACTGTATCAATCCATCTTATCTGAGGTCGTCTTCTCCTTCATTGACCCTATACTCTTAGAAATATGATGAAAAAAATCTCTTCCCATGTAATTTATAGCCTCTGAAAACCTGTTAGAGAATCAGCTATGATTCAGTTCTAACTCAACGGGACATAATAGAAACAATAACAATTCTTATTGTCATTTTATTTTGCAATAGGAAGTTTATAACTTACTTATTTCTTGCCTGTCTGGTTTGGTGGGAATGTTTACTTTTTCCTGAGCTTCTTTGAGTAATTTTTCTTTGCCAGTTTTTCTCATTTTCATGATACTACAGAAGTGTTCTGCCAGCAAGTTTTTGAAAATATACTCTACTATCTTTTTTTGTTTTTCCGTTTGGCCCCCCTTTTACCAAATATATATATTCTCAAGAACAATGATTTAATGGTCTGTTTTCTTTCTTTAACACTCTAATGTGTTTTGGATAAAAATTTATGAAGATAACTAATTTCCTATTCAACCATTTGTGATTTTCCCCCCCCCCCCCCCACCTCTTTGCCCCAGTGACATTGGCTTCAATCTTCACACACAAAAAAAAATATCTTCCTGGGCTTCCCAAATCCATTGATATTTTTATTTTTTGCTCCTTCTTGCTTTTTGAACTTTATTTTCAGGTAACTGTTGTTCCTTTGTCCCTAATAGTTGATGTACTAAAGAGGACATTATTCCATGGTTTTAGTTTTAATTTTATAGATTTGTCTATTATTTGGCTAAAGATTGATACCTGGTTGTAGATTAAATTGCGGGTTTGAAGGATATCTAAGAGTACTTTAAAAAGAGCAAGGACTACACGGAAAATGACATATCTGACATTTATCTGTTTCCGTCAACAACAACATAAAACCAATTCCCATGAGGTTCGACATGTCCCTCATGCTTTTGTCCCTCTTTCTACTCATCCCAACACTAATACTACTGCTTTATTGGGTCAAAATACATTGTGATAGCTCACAGACAACACAGGACCATATTAGGAAAATCAAAGGGTTATATCAGGGTGGCAGCAAGATGCAATCTTTCAGTCAGGATAGTTTTCAAAATGTATTCGCAGTCACCTCTGCCTTGAATCTTGGGACTTTTGGCAAGTGTTACAAAGCTCTCCGATCTGCCAAATAAGGTTCTCCTTCCCCTAGTCTTCCAACAAACTTTGGCAAAAGCTCTTAGTTCTGATCGTTCATGGAGTAGCAGTCCTAAGGTCAACTTCATCTTATATCCAGACTCTGGAGCTTTGTTGGAGTTGCCATGGCTACTGGTCCCATGGATCCTAGTCTGAACGGTGCAAGAATCCCTGACCCTGAAGGATGCACAACATTATCTTGCTTCTTCTTTACTACTGGAAAAAATTATCCAATTATATTGTTGGGTCAGATCAATTTAATGATGAGCCTAGCCAATCACTATGTGGATTGGAGGACCTTGCCCAATCCCTTTGTGTATAGGTTAACATGCCCTGTTTGTGTCTCCCTTCCCATCTGTGTGGAAACATCAGTCAATAACTAAGGAAATAAATTTAAAAAATAAATCTTGAACACTAGTCACAGTCTAATAGATTCTAGTAGTCTTTATCAGACTAGCCAAATCTGGCCATTATATCTTTTTTTTTTCTTCCTCTTCATCTGGGACCTGGGCTTGAACATTTCTGCTTGGGAGAAAATGGAAAATTCCCTCCATTATGATTTACAGCCTCTGAAAACTTTTTGGAGGGTCAGCTTTAAGTTAATTCCAACTCAACAGCACATAACAACAACAACAACAACTCTTATTGGTATTTTATTTGTTTTTAGGAAGTTTATAACTTATTTCTTTCTTCCTTGTTTGTTTTTTGCTGAAAAATGAGAGTTAATCCTATTGGCATCTTTTGGACATAACATTTCCTTTTTCCTGAGCTTCTCTCAGTATTTTTTCTTTGTTTTTGACTTCAGAAAGTTGGAGATAATTTCATTTTCACAATATTAGGGAAGTATTTTACCAGTAAAGCTTTGAGCATATACTCTCCGTGTGTGTGTGTGTGTGTGTGTGTGTGTGTGTGTGTTGTTGTCTGTTTGTTTTTCCCTTCGGTCACTTACCTGTCGCACTTATATATACTCTAATATGCTTGATGATATCTCACATAACTCTCAGGTTTTCTTAATAGTTTTTTTTAATTATTATTATTCTAACAGATTGATAGCAAAAGGCTTGCCTTCTGTTTCATTAATTCTGTTTTCTATTGAATCAACTCTATTCCTTTGTCTTTCCAGTGCCTTATCTATTGCTCACATGTTAGTGTGAATCTTACAGATATATAGTTGCTGTATCTGTGTTGTTTCTAATTTCCCACTATCCTGTTATTTCCCCTCTCTGGTATTGTTCTCCTGAATTCTTCTAGAATTTTGACTGTCTGTTTTCCTTCACTTTATCTGCATTTTTCTTGATCCCTTGAAGTGTATAAACTCTTTTGGACTTCTTACAAATGCATTCATTGACATTTCTCCCCTAATAAATTTTTCTTGTCCTGTATTCTGGCAAATTCCCTAAATCATCTTTTCTTTCTTTTTTGTGTAATTTAAAGCTGTTTCAGAGACATTGAGCTTTTATTTTATTTACTTAATGACTGTGTATCCTGATTTATTTCCTCACTGGTCATTACTTTGGCAACACTGTACCATTCACTAGCTGTTTTTGTGTAGGTGAATTACGACTCATAGCGACCCTATGCACAACAGCCCTAAACCCTGCTCTATCCTGCGCCAACCGCACCACCTCTGACACACCCATCCCGATTACCCCAGTCACTGAATCAATCCATCTCATAGAGGGTCTTCCCCTCCTGCATTGTCCCTCAACCCTCCCAAGCATGATGTCCCTCTCCAAGGACCCATCCCTCCTGGCAACATGTCCAAAGTATGTCAGACGAAGCCCCAGAATCCTTGCCTCCAAGGAGTAGCTTGGTTTAATCCTCTCCAAGACAAATCTGCTTGTTTTCCTGGCAGTCCAGGGTACATTCAGTACCCTTCTCCAGCACCACAGCTCAAAAGCATCCACTCTCCTTCTGTCCTCCCTAGTCACTGTCCAACTCTCTGATGCATAACAAGCGATTGCAAATACCATGGCCTGTATCAGGTGCACCTTAGTCTCCAGAGAGACACTGTTGCTCCTGAGTACCTTAGAGAGGTCCCTAACAGACTTTCCCATTGTGATACGCTTTTTGATTTCCTGACTGCTGGTGCCAAGAGTGTTTACTGTGGAGCCGAGCAAACTGAAGTTGTGAACAATCTCAATTTCTTCGTCATCCATCCTGACGCTGCCAATTGGTCCAGTGGTGAGAATCTTTGTCTTCTTGACATTGAGCCTCAGTCCATACTGAAGGCTGCAGTCCTTGACCCTTCGCAGCAAGTGCATGAGGTCCTCCTCAGTTTCAGCAAGCAGGGTTGTGTCATCTGCATAATGGAGATTGTTAATAGACCTTAAAATTGAGCCACTGTTTGCTGATCAAGTGAAAAGCAGAGGGTTTGGGAGATGCCTGTTGGCTGTTATCTACTGAGTGGATGGGGATGTATTTGTGGTGGGTGTGTCAAGCTAGTTTGATGTGAATACTATCTTTAGCTAAAAGGAAGGGCGATTGGGAGTGGATAGTCATACTACCATTGTCTCTCACTCGTGCATGCAGTTGCATGTTGTCACTTCTTACCGGACAAGGAAATTCAGTGTGCAGGGAAAACAGGGTGAGAGTAGCAAGTAACTATGAGAAGGAACATGTTTCCATTGCCTTTTGACATAATAGGAGGAATTCAGGCTATGGGCAGTTGTACATGTACATCCATGATTACTACCTCTTGTCATCTGAGTGATGAGGGAGAAAAGCAGAAGTCAGGCTCATATGTGAGTGCATTGTCTCCATTTCTTGTAAGAAGGGAGGCAATTTGGGTAGCTAGTGGATGCATGCACAGTCATGCTGCCACTACTTCTTCCCATATAGAGGAAGGTGGAAATGCTTTTTGCTTATTAGGCAAAACAGTGGTATCATCACTCAGCTGTGCCAGCAAGTGGGAGGGGCAAAAAGGGTCTATTTCTTATGCTTAAAGATGATCTCAGTGAAATTTCCATTCCTATGAAGGGCTCATTTAAGTGATTGAGATAATGCTTTCATTTATTGATGATAAATCTTAATTCATTTTCTTCACTAAGCAACTGCTAGTCTTTGGGTTGGATATGACACAAAATACTTTATGCAGAATGATCTGATTCATGACATTTTTATTCCCTGTAAATTGGGTCGACACAAATTTTTTTAACTGCAGATATTACTCTTGGTGTCTTGAAGAACTGCTAGTTGCTTCCTAAATCTTCAAAATTTGCTTCATTTAAATATGTTGGGCAATTGCTGGAGTTAATGATGATGAATGAAATCAGGATTAAATTTTTAATAAGCTGGATTGGCTCTAATCATAGGAAAAGCCCAGCTATCTACGTGCTATGATCTGTGTTGCCTTAAAGAGTCTCTTCATCAAATACATTCTACTAAAAGGCACTTAGGTATATTTTATTTAAAGTTACTTCATTAAACTTGAACGTGTTGCTGTTATTAGTTGTTATCCAGTGTGTTTCAGTTCGTAACAATCATATATAGGTGTTTGTTGTTGTGGGCCATCGAGTCAGCACTAACTCAAAACTGACCTCTAAGGTTTTCAGAGGCAGTTAATCCATGAGAGGAGATTGCTCATCCTTCTCCCATGAAGCAGCTGGTGGTTTTGAACCATATGCCTTCAGGATTGCAGTGCACCTTCTTGCCACTAGGCCCCTAGAGCTCCCTTAAATGTTATTAATGTTAAAATTAATTCAATTCCCCCCCAGATATTGATAACAAATTGATCCAAATAAGAAAAAGGATCAGTTTAATTATGTTTTTGGTTTTTATTGTTATTGTTGTTATGCCCCATTGAGGTAGAAGTGACTCATAGCTGAACCTCTAGTAAGTCTTCAGAAGAAGTAAAACAAGAGGATTTATTCATCTTTTCCTCACAGAACAGTTGGTGAATTTGAACTGTGCTCCTTTGGATTGGCAACACACAACTCCTTACTATTAAGCCAGAACTCTATAAATCCAAGAAGATGGGATGACTTAAAATTTAAAACAAAAGGTCAGCAGTAGCAGTGAACTTTATAAAACTGAGCAGGTAGTCTATGAATATTTCATGTATTTATTATCTCCTATTCTTGCTATGATTTACAAGTGGTTCAAGGGCACATAACAACAGCAGCATTGTTATTGTGTACAACTGGATCAGAACTGACCTATAGCTGACCTGCCAGTGGGTTTTCAGAGGCAGTTTAATTGCATGAGAGAATATTTTTCATTTTTCTCCCACAGAGCATTTGGTGGATTTGAATCACTTGTCTTCCTATTTGCAGCACAGTTCCTTGCCACTAGGCCATTTAGATATAACTAAATATAATAGCAAAATAATAGCATAAAAATTACAGAATTTCTCTTTTTCAGCATGGCACTTTTTTGGTCTTAACAAATAACACGTATTGATTTAGAAAAGTAAATCTGACATAGGTTATATACCTTCCAGTGGATCATTGTTATGCTATAATATAATCAATTTATGTGTTATTTGTTGAGGAATAATTTCACACGCACACAAAAAGAAAAGCAAAAAATCCTTCCA
>NW_006399782.1:16130132-16138234 GCF_000299155.1 Elephantulus edwardii | reverse complement strand
ATGTACTAATCATAGGTGCGGTTTTATTTTCATTTCAATAGAAGAATTGTTTTTGTTTGTTTCTTGGGGTTTGGTGGGGGTTGGTTTGTTTATTTGTTTGTTTTCTTCTTTCTCTTTGCTGATTTCTTACCTAGTTCCCATTATGCGTAAGTGAAAAGAGCTTTATTAAAGACCTCTATGACTGGAGAATGGAACAAATATGATTAGGACGTAGCCTCTCTCATCTTTTCCACCAGTAGCACTAAACTGAATTAGCACAATTGAGTATGGAGAACCTACAGATAACATCTTTGAACTCATGTATTCTTTGTGGATTTAAAGTAACCTTGGAGGTTAGTAATCAAGAGCAATTGATAAACCTGTTCTTTTAAAGTCCACTAACTTCTAACAAACTAGGTAGCTATTCTTCAAAGGGTTCTCAAAGCTATGGTATATGAGAGTTGAGATATGCATAGGAAGTCAGTTGTATGGCTACTGTTTTCTCTATAGTCCTTGCTCCAGTTCTAAATAAAGACTTGGTCTTTGAACTGTTCAACCCAGTCATCTCCCCTAAGTAAAGAACACTCAATAAATGTGGTCATGTAAAAGAATAATTTATGATACTTGAGATTAAAAACAAACACCAGACCAAGCATGGAATTAGGTCAAAGCCAAATTTGATGCATTACAGGTTACAGCTAGATGAGATGATTGTAAATCATAAGCCTATGTATATATACCTACTTTAATTGCATTTATTCAAGACTTTTTTTTCTTTCTCAATGGACAGTCTCAATTCTCAAAAAATGAGGAAATATTAATTAAATCTTATAATTACATTTTCTTAGCTGAATATATTTTAGTAGGACACATGTGCATCTGAGGGACTAGAACTTTATTTCAGATAAAGAAGGTCAAAATACTCAAAGTTTGAAGGCAAAAATAATTAGAATATATTTCTATTTTTGTTATATGGCAAGTATTCAGTTTACAAACTATGTTTTTCTAATTTGTCTCCAAGAACATAAATAAAAGGGCATTTGCAATTAAATATTGAAGTCCTATTTTATTGGAATCACATTTTAACAAAATTATTAGAAATCTTATTTTATTATGAAATTAGAAAATCTTTTTTACACTCTACTGTTTTAAATTTCTCTGTCAAAGTATAATATCAAACACACCAAAAAATCATAGATAAAAATTGTCTAACTTGATACATCCTTATAATCTTATCATACTTGTGTAAATTAGTCTAGGTTTAAAAATAGAGAGCTTCTGACCCCCAGATGCAGCCCTGGATGTGCTCACCAGTCTATGCTAGAAAATTTGGAAGACTGCTACCTACCTGGTCAATTGGCTGAAACAATGATATAGTTATTCATGTTATTTCCATTCCCAAATAAGTGATCCAATATAATGTGGCAATTATAGAACAATATCATTGGTATCACCTGAAAGCAAAATGTTGTTGAAGGTCATTCAAAAATTTTTAGGACAGTATAGTTATAGGGAATTCTCAGAAGTTCAGGCTGGGTTTACAAGAGCCGTGACACTAGGGATATTATTTCTGATATCAGATGGACCATGGTTGAAAAGAGAGAATACCAGAAGGATATCTATTTGTGTTTTATTCCTTAGTACAGGCATTTGACTATGTGAATCATAACAAACTGTGGTTAACCTTGAGAAGAATGGGAATTCCAGGACAACTACAAGATATTTATAAGAAATCTATACCCCCCGCAAAAAGGAGCTGTTGTTGGAACAAAGCAAGGTTACATTGCATCGTTTAAATTTAGGAAAGGTATGTTTCAGGGCTGTATCCTGTCTCCATACCTATTCTCATACCTATTCTGCTTTGATCATCTGAGAACTGAACAAGGAATAAGGATGGCGAGTGAAGAATCGATGCATTTTAGTTGTGGTGTTGAAGAAGAGTGCTGAATATTCCATAGACTGTCAAAAAGAGAGAGAGATATGTCTTGGAGGAATTACAACCATAATGTTTCTTGGAGGCAAAGATAGTGAAGCTTGTCTCATATACTTCTGACATGTTGCTAGGGGAACCTATTCCTTGGAAAGGGACATTATGCTTGGAAAGGTGGAGGGTCAGTGAAGAAGACGAACCTCAGGGAGATGGATTGATGCAGTGTTTTCTGCAATGGATTCATATGTGTTGAGGGTGAGAAGGATAGTGGAGGATTGGACACAGTTCAGATTTATTGCTTATAGCACTGCTATGAGTTATACTTTACTTGATGGCACTTAACAACAACAACAACAACAATGGACACTCAGAATATGTCCTCATCATTTTTAGTCACATTCTCCCTCTCTTGTCTTTTACTAGCATAAATGAATATTTGAATACTTTCTTTTTAAAAAACCACTGGATATGATATAATTTTATTCAGCATGTTGTTATGAAATGTATTCAAAGTACTGCACGTAGTTGCATAGAGAGTTACCGATGATGGCATAATATCTTATTGTGTGAATATAACACAATTTCTATTTAGTTATCTAATGTTATTTTGGGTTCATTCCAAGTATTGGCTATAAAAACTGGTCCTGCTCTTTAAAATTTAATTTTTCATATTTATATCTAACAAAAAGAGTGAGCTCTGTAGAACTAGTATTAAGGAGCTATGCTGTTATCCCATAGGCAGGCTGGTTGATCTCTCAGTTTCTCCCATGTGATTAACTACCTCTGAAGACCCAATGGAGGGACATCTGTGAGTTGGTTGTGACTCACAAGCACATAACAACCACAAGCAAAAAGACTACTGGGGGTGGGTGGTGGCTGTGCACATGCACATACAAAGGGAATGCCATTTAAATTAGTATAATACATATCTCTACAGGTTTTAAAAGCTAAACTTCTATTTTTAGTTGAACATAAGAGGGTTAGAAAGAAGGTAGAAGTATCATTTCTTCCAAACCACATAAATTCAATATTCAACACCTATTAAGATTCTTTAATTAATCTCTGTAAACAGTCTTAAATCAGTTATAATTGTGATAAGGCACGTCAAGTTTTCTTTGCTAAGTAAATGAACAATGACATGGATATTAGTAGAATTGATAAGTATTAATTGATAATTTAGTTGCTGATTATAATTTAAAACAACGTTAAGAATAATGAATTTGACCTCAGAAGGGTAGCCTATCAAAGTTAATATCTAAATCTGTTATGTTCTTAAAAAGAAGAACAATTAATTTATATAGGGGCTAAAAGTAATAATTAAAATTAATGACTATTAAAGTATTTCAAAAGCTTGAATCTGGTTTTCATATTCAGAGATATATTTATAATCAGAAATTAAAGATTCATAAGATAAATATGCTAAAATATTTTTTAAAAAACTGTTCTTTCAGGTAACTCATGAAAGGACTCTTTACATTTTATATTAGTTTGCATGCAATATTAATATACATCGAATTTCACACTTTCTTTCGTTCATATTGTGTTATATATTCCTATATGCTGTGTTTTATAAAATCAATTACCATTGATCTATACCCACCGTTATCTAGTCTTTTCAGGTTTTTGCTGGATCTTTCCCACTTCCTTTCCTCCCCTCCCTTTGCCCACCAAATTCTGCAACTGTGTTATTTCCCCCAGTCTAACCTCAACCCTCCTGCTCCCTCCTCCTCCTGGTTGGCCCTTCATATACATTTTACTAGTTTACAATAATGGTCTTATGCAGTATTTTTTCTTTATGAGCATAAGAGGTCTCTTGATCACCTTGTTTATAGCATTAATTTTCTAAACACATATTTTTTTAATTCTCTAGTTAAAAAAAAATAAAAGAGCTTTTGCCATTTCCTTCATGCTTTCTCTAGACTTTTATGATATTTGGAGCATTTTGTGGAGGGAAGGAAAAATATTTCTTAGCCACATAGAAGCACAACCATACATGGTCCTCTACAGGGTCCTCTTAAAATTCTGTGGCTGTTTCTGGAGAGTCTCCATCCATTTTCATTTCCCTGCACTCAGCCACATATTTTGAACATATCTTATTGACTTACATGCCTTTTCTATTTTTGCATTTATTACATAGAATATCTCCACAAAATATTTTCTTTACTCAATTTTTGCAGAGAAGATAAAAAATGAATCTCTATCAGTAATCATCCACCTCACAACCACTAGAATAGAATCAAAAGTCTAAAGCATTTCCAAGATCTGAGTGTCTTTCTTATCACAAACATAATTGAAACTATAAATTCAGCAGATGCAGAGAATTTATATTGATTCAATTTTGCATTGAGATTTTATAGCAATGATACTGCCTTATAACAGACAGCAATAGATTGCCCAATACCATTAAACTAATGAACAATTTAGTAACATGAAGTATCTTTGTAAACGGCAATGCTATGGGTTCTGCACCCACTTAAGATATTCAGTAGATTAGGGAAAGGATACAAAGTAATATGCTTCTGGTTGTTACCCTCTGTCGAGTCAATCCTAGACTCCTGATTACTACATTAGCTACAGAGTATAACTACTCAAAGATATTTCCCTGATTGTAGTTTTTAGATAATTAGTTGGCCAAGCTTCTTTGCCTAGTGATACTAAACAGCTAATGGGTCATTATGTAGATGACACTTCCTTACTTGCTTCAAGTAAAGAGGAATTGAAACATTTACCAAAGAAAATCAAAGACTCTAGTATGAATTATATCTTAACAAAAATCTTCATGATTGGATCAATAAGCAACATCATGATAATTAGGAAGAAGGCAAGGTTTTCAAAAATTTCCCTTTACTTGCATCCATAAACAACTCCCATGGAAGCAGCAGTCAAGAAATCAAATGAAGACATTTGCTGTAAAATCACTTTAAATGTAAAAGAAGAAGGATGTCAGATATTAAATTAAGGTGAGCTTGACCCAAGCCATTTTCAATTTCTCCATATCCATATAAAAGTTTGATAATAAATAAGGACTGAAGAAAAATTGAAGTCTTTGAATGGTGACATTGGCAAACAATATTGAATATACCATGGACCACCAAAAGAACAAACAAATATGTCTTGGAGGAAGTGTAACCATAATGCATCTGGGAAACAAGGATTGTGAAAATTTGACTCACATACTTTGGGCATATTACCAGAAGGGGTATTTTTTGTAAAAGGCTATTATGATTGGAAATGATAATGAGATGAATTGAAATAATGACTGTCATAATGGGCTGAAGCACAGTAGAAATTGTGGTGATGGTACAAAATTGAGTAGAGTTTCAGTTATTGTAGTTAGGGTTGCTAAGAGTCTAAGGTGACTCAATATCAACCAACAACAATAGTTGGTTAACAAGATGAGTTTTATCAATGGAATTATTAATGGTTTCAGGGAGAAAGTAGATCTTTTCTATGGATGAAACTTTAAGTAAAACAATATTTAACTAATAGAGTATTTGTTGTTGCTGTTGTATGCTAAAAATATGACCCCTAATTGACTTTCATATGGGATTTTAGAGGTTGTAAATTGCATGGGAGGAAATTTCTTATTTTTCTCCCATGGAAAAGCTAATGGATTCAAACTACCGGTCTTTGGATTGACAGCACAACTCCTTACCCACTAGGTCACTAAAGTCTCCTATTAATAAAATGTACGTAAAATACTGTCCTGTTTTAGGAAAAGGAAATGTCACTGGCCAAGTTTTTATTGTGTCTTAATGTCTATACTCTTCTGTAAACTATAGCGTTGTTGTTGTTGTGTACCATACAATCAGAATCAACCCATAGCTGACCCTTCAGTGGATTTTCAGAGGAAGTTAATTGTATGGGAGGAGATTGCCCACCCTTCTTTTGTGGAGCTCACGGCCTCTAACTGCATGCCTTTGGGACTGCCATGCAGCTTCTTGCCACTAGGTTATCAGAACTCCCTTCGAGACATGAAAAATTATAAATTACAGAGAAATGCTTAAGATTGGGGAAAATGATTTCTAATTCTCAAAGCATTGCAACTTTGAACTTGAATACTGAGATATGCTGATTTTCATGAAACCAACTTGTGCATTTTAATGATGGCATTCACTGGAAGTGTTCATTAGGAAGAGAGGAAAAGGAAGCTCAAGTATCTTTTGTAGAAGTGCATCCAGAAAAGGATTAAATTAGAACCAACAGTCACTTATTGAAGGAAGAAGAAAATGGTCACTAAGATTATAAATTTGAAAATGTGATCTTTCACAATCAAAGAATATCCTAAAAATAAAGCTGCCTTGCAATGAGGAGTTGGTATTCTTTTAAGAGTTTTTGTTCTTTATCTTATTACAGTTTGGTTTTGACACTTACTTTTTGTGAAATGAAAATTTCTGAATGTGGTGGTAGAGGAAAAAAAGACAAATCTTACCATTTTGCTGCTGTCCAAATACAAAATGTTTTCAGCAGAAAAACAAGGACTCTTCACAATGCTTTCATCATAACTTAAGGCTGACACTAAACACATGGAAAATAGTAACCGAGAAAGTCCTGTGGGTTCCCTGCAAGATCATGGAAACAGCCCAAATGTCTAACTACAGCAGAGTGGATTGAGAAGCTATGATACATTCACATGATGGAATGCTACACAGCATGCATAAGCAATGATTTTGAAAACCACTGCAGATGACACAACCCTGCTCCCTGAAATTGAGGAGGACCTCATGGACTTACTGCAGAGGGGCAAGGACTGCAGCCTTCAGTATGGACTGAGGCTCAATGTCAAGAAGACAAAGATTCTCACCACTGGACCAATCGGTAGCATTAGGATGGATGGCGAAGAGATTGAGATTGTTAACAACGTTAGTCTGCTTGGCTCCATGGACAACACTCTTGGCACCAGCAGCCAGGAAATAAAAAAATGTATTGCGATGGGAAAGTCTGCTGTTAGGGACCTCTCTAAAGTACTTAAGAGCAACGGTGTCTCTCTGGAGACTAAGGTGTGCCTGATACAGGTCATGGATTTTACAATCACTTGTTATGCATCAGAGAGTTGGACAATGACTAGGGAGGATAGAAGGAAAATTGATGCCTTTGAGCTGTGGTACTTGAGAATAGTACTGAATGTACCATGGACTGCCAAGAAAACAAGCTGATTCATCCTAGAGAGGGTTAAACCAGGCTACTCCTTGGAGGCAAGGATTCTGGGGCTTCGTCTAACATACTTCGGACATGTTGTAAGGAGAGACAGGTCCTTGCGGAGGGACATCATGCTGGGTAGAGCAGAGGGACAGCGCAGGAGGGGAAGACACTCTATGTGGTGGATTAATTCAGTGACTGGGGTAATCGGGATGGGTGCGTCAGAGGCAATGCGATTGGCACAGGATAGAGCAGGGTTTGGGGCTGTTGTACATAGGGTCGCTATGAGTCGCAAACAACTCGACGGCACATAACAACAACAACAGTTTGGGACGGACTGGATAGCATTATGCTAAGGGAACTAACTCAGTCCCCTAAGGACAAATACTGTATAAGACCATTATTGTAGAAATAGATAACTAGTAAAACATATATGAGGATCTAAAGGGGGTAGGGGAAATATATGTGGGTGAGGGGTAATCAGAGGGTCACACAATTTGATTGGTAGAGGAAGGGGTGGGTAAAGAAAATGGGGAAAATCTAGTGTGAAAATCAATGGATGTGAGAACTTTGTAAGTAAACTAGTATGAAATACATTTTTTCTAAATGCCTGTGTGTTATGAAGCCTGGGATTTTGGTAATCTCTTATTGTCAGTTAAAACAATTTGAAATGGTCAGGCAGGCCTGACTTAGTTATCAGGAAGGAGGGATAATGACAGGAAAGAGAAGACAAAGTTAGAGATAAAGAGTCCTGAACAAGTTATTTTGTAGCTCAAGGAACTCTAGAGATTTGGCCAAGAGCCTACAAAATGATGACAGCCTGAATTTCTTGCTTGAAAATCACATTCACTTTTGATCTCTGCACACTTAATTCCATTCTTCCATTTCCTTTGCTGTTGTTGTTGTTGTTAATGTGCCATCAAGTCACTTGCGACTCATAGCAACCCTATGTACAACAGCCCTAAACCCTGCTCTAACCTGTGCCAGTCTCACAGTCTCTGATACACCCATCCCGATTACCCCAGTCACTGAATCAATCCACCTCATAGAGGGT
>NW_006399782.1:16114468-16127882 GCF_000299155.1 Elephantulus edwardii | reverse complement strand
AGAGTTGGAAACAACTCAAGTGCTCATCAACAAACAAATGGATAGAGAGAGAAGCTGTGGTATATTCACACAATGGATTGTTATACAGCACTGAAAAACTAAAGAACTCATGAAATATTATACAAAATGGAGGACATTACGCTGAATGAAATATCTCAGTCACAAAAAGTCAAATACTGTTTAATGCCACTGTTCTAAAACAGGACTGCTGGGGGCTTGAGGGAAAACAAGAAAAGAAGGGATAAATAATGTATATGGCATTGAAACAGATAGGGAGAGAACTGTATAAAAGGAACATATGATTAGGTATTAGTGATATGACAAGAGTCCAGAATAAGAGCTGCATAGTAAAATGGTCTGGAGGTTGGGGTGGGGGACGGGGACTGTATAATAATGGAGGAACTTTTTTCCCAAAGAAAAAAGTAAACTAGGGAGAGAGTTCAAGCATATATCAAATGAGCATCTTTATAAAACATATACCTTATTAATAAATTCCAAGAATATGGGAGATTTTTTAATTGAGATTTTAAGTTTATAAAGAACTTGGATTTCCATTCGTTCATTGTTCCATATTTTTCTTCCTGCCCCTCTCTCCCCAGTTTACATCTATTCATTAATTTTATCAGGTGTCACATTGATGAACTTCCATTAGGACTTAAAATGATAAATTCATATTCTGGGTAAAAATTGTAGTCATTCTTCTGTTTGAAGTTTGTCCTGGCATACTTAAATACTGTGTTTTTCCTACTTTATCTCAGTTTACATGATCTCTTCTGTTTGCTCACTTTTTTCTTCATATTTTCTTTCTTTTGTTGTGCACTGTTTAATCACTTATTATGCTTTTACCTCTTTACTTGCTAGAATATAGACCTCAGAGGTTTCAAATAAGATATACCCATGAGTATAATAAACATCTAAGCTTAGTAAGAAGCTGGGCTCTTAATAAAGTCTTAAATGGAAAGAGGGTATGAATCAATCAAATAGAGAAGATTATTGCAGCTATAGGTCTGATGCCCTTAGAATGATAAGAATGTGTGCTGGAATCCCTAAGGCATGTGGTTCAAAATCACCAACTACTTGGCAGGAGAAGGGCAGGTGATCTCCTTTCATGAAATTGCTGCCTCTGAAAATCTGCTGGAGGGTCAGCTATGGATCGGTTCTGACTCAATGATACACAGCTTTGCAGTTATAAGGAGATTCAGTCCATGGTATGTTGTGCTGTCAACTCAAAGAGTCCACTAGTGGCTCCCAAGGAGAAATACAGGTCGTCAACTTCTGTTAAAGTTATGGCCTCAGAAATGTGATAGAAGGTCACTAAGAGTTAGAACCAACTTGATAACATTGAGTATTTTAGCCTGAGAGAGTGAAGTGTTCAGGAAATAGCAAGGAGTTCAGGAAGGCTGGAGACAAAGAGAAGGAAAGGGGTGGGATAAAGGCAAGGAATGTCATAATCAGATGTTTGATTGGATCACTCCAACAGCTATATTGAGGATAACTATAAACATCAATGAACTTGGAGAGAGGATAAAAGGCACCCAAGCGTCAAGGACTCTCCTTCATAGGGTCGCTATGAGTCGCCTGCCACTCGACAGCACTTAACAACAACAACAACAACAGAGAGAGAGAGAGAGAGAGAGAGAGAGATCAGCTGGCCCAGCGAAGAGAAAACGATGTGACCAAGACAAAGGTGGGTGACTTTAATTCGCGGCCCTCAGGCCAGTCTTTCATTGTTTTTGTTCAGACATTCCTCTAGGTCATATAGCCCTGGTGTACAAGTCGCTGTCCCGCGGTCACTTGTGGTTGCTGTGAGGCTGAACACTGACACGGATGTTTCAAATGCATTAATGGTTGGCTACAATGAGGACTGAGAGTGGGGTGGAGCTCCGTGATTGAACAAGCGTGGAAGGAGGAGTGGCATCCACTTCCATAATAGCTTGCCTCCGGTAACCCTATGAACTTGGAGAGAGGATGAAAGGCACCCAAGTGTCAAGGACTCTCCTTCATAGGGTTGCTATGAGTCGCCTGCGACTCGACGGCACTTAACAACAACAACAACATAAAGATCAAAAAGGAAACCTGTCAGCAAGCCTTTGCAATATTACAAAGAAATATTAATGAAAGTGCAGAAAAAGTTGGTAGCAAGTAAAAAATTAAGGTTATGTTGTTGTTTGTTGTTATGGGCCATCATTTCGTCTGTCATTCAAAGTGACCCTATGTACAACAGCTCTGAACTCTACCCTATCCTGAGCCAACAACATTATTGTCTCTGACATGCCTACCCTTGTTACTCCAGTCACTGGGTCAATCTATCTCATTGAGGGTCTTCCTCTCTCTCTGTCCCTCCACCCTCCCAAGCATGAAGTCCCTCTCCAAGGACTGATCATTCCATGCAACATGCCCAAGGTATGTCAGATTGAGGTTCAGAATCTTTGCCTCCAAGGATCAGCCTGGTCTCACCCTCTCTAAGACAAACCTGTTTGTTCTCTTAGCAGTCCATGATATATTCAATAGTCTTCTCCAGCACCAGGCACAGCTCAAAGGCATTAATTCTCCCTCTATCATCCCTAGTTACTGTCCAATGTAATTGCTAAGATGGGGGTAGGAAACTACCAGTACTGTGGTTGTTGTTGTGTGCCGTTGAGTTGGAAATGACTATTAGCTGACCCTGTGGCAAGGTTTAAAGACAATTAATTCCATGAACCCATCCTTCAACAGTGCAGCTGATGGTAGATTTGAACCATGTGCCTTCAGGCATGCATCACAGCTTACCACTAGGCCTTGCCTAGTGTTAATTCATAGTGACCTACTAGGAAAGAGTAGAAATGATCCTTTGGTTCCCCAAGACTCTAACCTTAATGGAAAGCAGACTGCATTATCTTTCATTCTTGAAGCCACTGGTGATTCAAACTGTTCAGCTTTTTGGTAAAAGCCAGAACTCCTACAGTGAGAAGTGAAATCTTGGCTAAACTGTAAAGTCAGATCTACAAGACAGAATGTTATATTTCGCATATGGGGTGTGAAAAGGAAAACAAATAAAGGATTGTTTATTCTGACATTTCAGACTTCTTTAACTAGAAGAATAGATTTATCATCAGCAAAAATAGAAAGAGGAGGGGGAGCAGAAAGAGGAAGAGGAGAAGGAGAAGAAGGAGGAACAGGAGAAGGAGGAGAGGGGCATCAGAGTTGAATCTTTTCTCCATGCCTATTCAATCTGTACAATGGGCAAACTATTCAAGAAGTTGGGCTCTATGGAGAAGAATGTGGCAACAGCTTTGAATAAAGACTTATCAATAACTTTTGGTATACCCCTCAGCCAGGTGGACTGACACAGTAACTGCCACATGGACTCAAGTGTGGCAGACTGTGGGGAAGGCACAGGATAGGACAGAGTTCCAGACTGTTGTTCATAGGGTCTCTATGAGTTGTGTTCATGTCGACGACATCTAACAACAACAACAACAATATAGATGAAGTTTTGTGAGGAAGATCAGGATGTCAATTTTGAATATTTGAATTATGGAGTATCTAGACATCACAGAAGAGATAAAATGGGGAATAAATTATATGAACAAAGAAGAAATTTTGGCTGAGTATTGGAACTAGGGATTAATTGGCATTTAGATGAGCAATTAACAAGATAGCAAATGTCACAGGAATGTGCTATTTCAAATTTAGAGTCTATAAATATATGTCTACCATAAATCCTGCTGAAGATTATCTAGAAAAGACTGGAACAGTACATCAACAGTTAACCACCAGCTATACAAGCTTGGTTTAGAAGAGCTTATTACATTAGAGACATTATTTCAAATGTCAGATGGATCTTGGCAGAAAGCAGAGTACAAAAGGAATATCCATTTGTATTTTATTGACTATGCAAAGTCATTTGACTGTGTGGATCACAATAAATTGTGGCTAATCTTGAGGGGAACAGGAATTCTAGAACACTTGATCGTGCTTATGTGAAACCTATACTTAGACCAGGAAGAAGTCCTCAGACCAGAGCAAGGGAACACTGCATGGTTCAAAATCATGAAAGGAATGTGTCAGGAATGCATCCTGTCTCCAGGATGCTTCAATCAATATGCAGAACAGATCATTTGGAAGGCTGGGCTTTAAGAAGAGGAATGTGGCATCAGAATTGGAGGAAGACTCATCAACAACCTACATTATGCAGATGACACAATTTTGCTTGTTCAAATTCAGGAGAACCTGACATGCTTGCTGCATAAGGTCAAGGACTGTAGTCTTCAATATAGAGTGAAGCACTACACTACATCAAGAAGAAAAAGATTCTCAAAAAAAAAAAAAAGAAAGAAAAGATTCTCACCATGGGCCAACTGTCAGCACCATGATAAATGGGGGAGAGATTGAGGTTGCTAACAATTATAGCTTGCTCAGCTCCACAATCAGCACTCTTGGCACCATCAGTCAGGAAATCAAGGTGAATTGCACTGGGAAAATCTGCTGTTAGGGACCTCTCCAGAGTACTGAGAAACAACGATCTCAGTCTAGAGACTAGGTGTGCCTGATCCAGGCCATGGTCTTCACAATTAATTACTACACATCAGAGAGTTATTCTATTGTGTGCAATATAGCTAATTCCTAGAGATACCTATACATGCTAATCCACAGAGAGGCTCATAAATCTTGGGTATTTGCTCCTTGGATACTTGTATCACTGGAAGACAGCAAAGTATCAGGTGATCTCAATATCCTATACATAATACACCACTGGATATGTTGCCAGTTATGTGCATGACTTTGCATCTCAAAGGTCCTGGTCATTCAGTGACACAGGCATGGTACCTGTCCAGTTGGTACCTGTCCAGCCTTGCTGTTTATCATTGCAAGACATTCATCTGCCTTAGCTGTGTTGCTTTAGGCTCACTGCACAGCTCTAGATGCCTCATCACCTTTGCATTCTTGGTGTCTCAGCATTTTCTGCACTGGGTTTCCCATTAGCCTTTTCTTCTATTTAGCTTTAGATGTTATTTTCTTTCTTTTTCTTACCATATTTCTAATATTTTTTTTCCTTTCTTTGAGGTGACAAACTGAAGGTTATCATTCCGCAGATTATCATTAAAACAAGCAGACAAAATAAGAAAAAAATATGAAAGAGTAAGGCGAGAAATAGAAGGGGAGCACATTGTAGCTTAACTCTAGTATCAGAGAAAAGGAATACAATTGTCAGGGTACAGAGGAGGCAGCATCACTGAGAGAGACATCTGTCCTTTGAGTTTCTTTTGATGCCTCCACTTTTGACCTGTCTTGGAGTATTTCTGATCACAGATCTAGACAATGAACTTTAGACTCTCCCATTTGGCCTTCCATTTTACAGTCTTTGCCGATGAGATATATCTACTGTAACTTTCTCATTTTCAAATATCTTTTTCAAGTCTAAAGCTTATGTCCATTCTTCGAACTGTACCTTATTCTTAATTACCTGTACTATCTGAACTAATTATTCAATTGCTTTCTATATGTGCATTGTGTCTCTCAACAGTTTCTAAATTCTTCAAGGGTAGTGCCTGCCATAACCCCTCTGAGGTCCTCAGTACCTAAGTCAGTCTTGAGCCCTCAGTGTGTGCTTCAATTACACCCGTTGACTTGTTGCATTTTGACATCTTCTGCAGGAGCTGAAGTGGCCATGCATTTGAGGCACTCTGGCTCACACAGCCAACAAATAACCCAGCCCTTGAGATCCAACTCAACATAAGTGGTGCACTTTGCAAAAGCAGCAGACGTTTTAGCTCTTTGCAGCTCACTTTACCTGGCATTAGCTTTCATCCACTAAGATTCTCAATGCAGTACATTTCTGACATGATTCTTAGACTCAAAGCTATTTGATAAGTAGTCATTTTCCAAGGTCTCACAGAGAACCAATGATAGACTGAGAATTTATCTGATCAAAACTTCTTCCCTTTGAGCCAAACCACTCCCTGATTTGAAACTGTTTTGATTAGCTAAAAGGAGCTCCCATGTCATAGTGCATTGCAAATTGAGGTACTAATGAAAAGGTCAAGGTTTTTCTCCACTGGTTGCTCTTTAGAAGAAAGATGTGCAGTCCCCTCTCCTGTAAAGACTGACAGTCTCAGAAGCATGTTGGAGTCACTATGAGTTCAAACAATATATTGGCAGTGTTTATGATTGGTTTTATTTTCAGGGCTTGATAATCTAAAATGATGCACTAAAATAAAATTGAATTAGAAAAAAAATCTGATTCTCTGTTACTACCTTTTTGTGATATCCTTTCCATAACTAGCTTCAACAGTCACACTTCCCACCCCCCCTTTATATTTCTAACTTCTATTCCTTAATATTTTCCACAAATATGGGAATTTAGGAATTCTGGGAGTTTTGATCTCGCTCTTTCAAGAAAATGTCATTTAATACCATAGGTGCCACCTCGACACATATTCTTCTGATTTCTAAATTTTTGCCCCTATTCCTAGTCTTTCCCATAAATTTATAACCTTCCTACATGATTCCTTACTTGACTGTATCACAAACATTTTCACCTCATACAGTCTATTTTTGTAACATGTAACAGTTAAAACAAAACTCTCCAACTCTGGTGGCCTAGTGGGTAAGGAATAGCACAATTGGTCCAAAGGTATGTGGTTCAAATCCACCAGTTGCTCCACGGGAAAAAGATGAGTAATCTCCTGCTATTCAATTTACAGCCTTTGAAAACTCACTGTTTGGCCAACTATGAGTAAATTCTGACTTGATAGCAATAAGTGAATGGCTGATGATAGCTATGGTCTGTTAAATCACTATAGATGTTGAATTAGCCAATACTGGAACATTGTTTCTTTGATAAATATAACATTTGTATAAGCAGATCAATACATAATCTGTTTTATATATATTAGTATTTAGACACTTTATTGAATATATACTATTGATTCATTAACATCAAACTCACAACCAACAGCACTGTAATTCATGTCTGAGTGAAGGCAACTTATGGCATTTTCTTAAGAAGACATTGCACAACTTTTTGAATTTCAAAAATCTGGGCAACATACTAGCACTATCCTTTGAGGTCTTTTTCAAAAGAGAAATTACTAGCCAAAAAAGAACAAAATATAATATTAAATAATCAACCCGAAAAAGCACTTGTATGTGGGTGAAAAGAAAAAAGTAGAGCATCATTTTACGTGACCTCAGCTGAGAATATGTGCAGGAGCCCCGGTGATGCAGAAGTTAGGCACTCAGATACCCACCTAAAAGTCTGGGTCGAATGTACCAGCCACTCCTGCTTCTCTGAGGATTTCTGTAGACTTGAGAACTCTTTGGAACAGTTTTCTTGTGACCTACATTTTGCAATGAGTATGGTTTTGTTTTAGTCTGGGAATGTGTGTATGTGGAACTCAAATATTTTTTTCCACTGTTCATGTCTCTGAATGATCATGAAAGTGCTCTGGGTATTCATTTTTAAATTACAAATAAAACGAGGCTAGTAGAAAAATTCATGGGTAGAAACCTATAAACAATGAGAAGCAACTACATATTTATAGGTAAACTAAATGTCTTTTCTCTTAGAAAAATCCCTCCTTGAGAGTTTTACATTTCTATCAAAAGCATCTTTATCTACCTAGTAATTCAAGGATCCCTGGGGATGCACAGCACCTTCCATGATCATCTCTAATCACCCATTACTCAGTAGGAGAAAGATAATGTAGTCTTTTCTGCTGGAGCTCAGGTGGCAGAGGCAGTAGGGAGTTGTTTTGCTAATCCAAAGGCCATGCTTCTCTACTGGTTCAAATCCACCAATGGCTCCAAGGGAGAAAGATAGCAATCATTTCCAGTGAGATTTACAGCCTCTGAAACCCAATAGAAAGTGAACAATAAGTCGGTTCTGACTTGATAGCAATGAGTTTTCAAGTCATCTAAGCTAAAATAAGCTATTTAAACATTTCAGTAATCCATTCCTTATCAGCCTCTCTTTTGTTTATCAACTCTTCTTCTTACTACAGTCACTTTGTTTACATCCTCATCATCTCTACAAATTGGTTTCTCCAGCTCCAGCATCCTTATCTGTCTAGTCTACTCTCAATTTGCGTTAGAATTGTGTTGTTTAAAACAATTAATATGGCATCTCCTATGAGTAGTGACTTGCACTGCTATCCCAATTGTGGTCACTCTTTAGTGATTTGAAATTTCCAGTATCTCCAGGGAAGAAAATGGGCAATCTGTGTAATTTACAGCCTCTGAAAACCCTCTGGAAAGTCAGCTAAGAGTCAGCTATGAATGAAAGTTAATAGGCTTGACTTTGATCTCAAAAGACCTATTGGTTACCTTCAGATAGGATAGTGACAAGTTTCTGTCCAATAAGGTCACACACTACACTTTTCCTACCATGCTAATTCCCTACCATATATTACACCCACAGCTGGACAATTTCCTTTGCATGAATGTCCCCCTGCAGCTTCTCTTTTATTCTGCATTCTTTTTGGCTAGACTTCTCTCCTCCTCCTCTTCACTCTAAGGGGGAAAAAAATCTTTACAAATCCTTCAAAGTACAGAAATAATTTCATTTCTTTGAGAGATCCTCTGATTCATCCAAGGAGAATCAATTACTTTCTTCCTTTTGATTCCATACGATGTATATTTTTCCATTCAACTATTATAATATGCCTTGTCTTTAACCATAATTAACTTCTGAGAAGTTTGATTCTATAGCTAGATTGCTAGCTTCTTGAAGGCAACAGCTGCAGCTTATTCAGCTCTGAAGCCCATACATTCTGCACACTGCTAGACGTATAATAGTGCTGCAAATAATGCTGGCTGAATGAAACTTAATTTAAGTAATGCTTAATGGGAAAATATTTCATATACAGAATTGACAAAAATCACTTTAAAGACAACTCTTTAGATCCCTATTTAATACATAAATAAGGTACTCTAACAATCACAGAGTAAAAGAAATAATTCAGTCTGTTATACACTCAAAATTAAGTTCGCTGTACTTTCAAAGCAACATCAAAAGACAGAAGAACCATTTGTATGAGCACACTGTGGCTTTCCCTTCAGCAAGCTTGACAGGAAAAAAGGTGGGGGAGGGGAGATTAAGCCTCCAGAGGGTTAGTAATTTGTTCTTCTGGAGCATTTTAGCTGGCAGCAACTGTTAGGTGGACTATAGACACCTTGGAATAATCTATAACCCATAAGACATGCCTGTCCCCAGGGATGTCATTCTTGATATTGAGCTGTAGAGTGTTGCTTAGAAAGCTATAATGGAGACTGGCTTAAAGGTTTGCATGGACTATCTCACTAAGTGACTAATGATCTACAAAATGTTGAAGCTTGCTTGCCACATCTCTCATTCTCTGCGATCATAGATCGTTATACTTGCCAGCCTTCAGTCTCAATCAAAGAAGCATGACCAGGCAGGTGAGAGGTTTTGAAAATGTGACTGTCTTTTAACAATGCCTTTCTAATAACAGCTATCAAAACATTAAAAGTAAGGTAATACTTATATAAGAATTAGTACATTCCATAGACAAATTTTGTGTGTGTGTGTGTGTGTGTGTGTGTGTGTGTGAATTTAAATTTGCAATTACATCTCATATTTAACCTTGGTTTTTGCAGTGGCTAAATGTGTATATTTATTCTTTTATTGTCTTAGCTGCTTCTGTATTATTATATTTTTCTTCATGTCTCTAATTAGACATAAGGTCTACCAAGGGTCTCTAAACTTCCCAATCCCTGACTGTGAGTATTCTGCAAAGAACCCAATAGTGTTCTATTTCATTATATGATATGATCAATTATACTACGTGTATCTTTACCAAATCCTGGTCAAAGGCAAAGAAGAACAAAAGCACTGCCTTTGAAGGTCACAGGCAGAGAAAGCAGGACATCCAAGAATAGAACTCAGATCTCTGGGCCACAAATGTGGTGTGTTCACATGTACTTTGAACAATGAAATAAAGATAATATAAAGACATATGTCAAGGCCAACGAGAGATGAAACATCAGGGGAATCAGATGAGAGCTGAAAATAGGAAAAACTGATGAGAGAAGCAAGCTGCTCTCAGGTGGTGGTAGAGTAAGGAACAAACTTGTTGGTGCCTCCACCAGTGGGATTTGCATACTACTAGAAGGTGATTGAAGTATTTTGCCTATAGCCAATTACCATTTACAGGCAACCAATAGGAAGGGCAGAATTGTCCCACAGGGTGTCCAATGCTGGAATTTTAATGGATGCAGACTGCTACAACTTTCTCGCACAGGACAGCTGGTGGGTTCAACCTGCCGACTATTTCTAAGAAGCTGGATGCTTTAACCATTGTGTCACCCACATTCCTTAGAAAATTATTAAAGGCAGGGAATGTCAGGTGTGCAAAGAAAGTGAAAATAAATGGTAAAATAGATTTTAAATTCTAAAGTGAATTTTAAACCAGCCCGGTTTTTATTTATTTATTTTTAAGGCACAGAAGGCTTCTGATGGAAGAAATGCCTCTGCTCATAGCCCAGAGTTCACAAAGCCCTCGGATGGGCCTCAAGGCCCTTCTGCCTGCCTCTTCCAGGCCTCCCCACAGGACAGGCTGCTGACAGGAAAGGCAGCCTGAATGTGAGGTGTCTGTCAGCCCTGGCCCAGTTAAGGAAACTGGTGTTCATTCACTGTCTCAGCTTAAGGGGGCTTTGCAGAGAATGGCAACTCACAGTGTGAATTTCAATTGGCTCTTTAAATCTCTCAGATTTTTCTCTTTTCTGAGGAAATTTCCAACCGCCAAACACTTGTAGATTGACAGCACCACAGGTGTCTCTCAAATATAGCAATTCCTTTCCTTACTGTACCTAGGGCCTTGTTTTCTACAGGTTTGAGTAGATATAGATTTTTAAATTTTATTTTTATGGATCTTTCTTTTCTAACTGCCATCATCCTTAAATTAAAATGAATTGGACTCTGGCACCATATAGAAATATTGTTTTTATAGGTTTCTCAAAGTAGGATGTATTAAAGAAGACATATCAAGTTCCTAGCCCTGTGTTTCTATGGTAACCAGTTTAGGTTCTGTTTAGAGAATGCAGATTGGGTCAAATAAGACACCATCCAGACAAGCATCCCTCAACCATGAAACTTGTGCATAAATGTGATTCCTACTGTCTTTGTGGGTTTAAGATGTGGAACAAGTAGATGATCAGTGGGTGGGAAGATTTAAGTGCAAGTCTTTGCACTGAACAAGGCAGATAATAAATAACTGGTGTGGATGAAAGTGCTCCACAGAATTCACAGACATCAAATATTGAACTGTGGAACATGCGAAGAAACTGAGGCTGATAGATGTTAAGTAACCTTAAGCATAAATGGGCACTGGTTTAGGACTAGAAAGAACTATCCTACCTCTTCAACCATCTCCCTGTATCGGCACAAATGGTTCCGTTGTGCATCGAATATAAAGACAGCACTTATTCTTTTTCAGGAGTAATTGACCCAATAGAATCACAATATCCATGAAAAAAAAAAATGTCAACAAAACAGAAGCAGGAACTAGAGGTGAAATTATTTGCTGGATCTTACTGTCCTCTTTTTGGAAATGTTGTATGCATTAGAAAATGAGAAACCAAACCCACTAATGTTGAGTTTATTCCAATAGTGGCCTTCCATTGACTTCCAAGGCTGTAACCTTGACAGAAGAAGGTGGCCCCCATTTCTCAAAAACCTCTCAGCAGTTCTACACTTCATGCATTTTCCATCAGAGCTCCTTAAGAAGCGAGTGAAGTGACACCTTAATGCTTTTCTATGCTCTAGATATCATTAATTAAGGCCCTCTATGAGGTGGATTGATTCAGTGACTGGGATAATTGGGATGGGAGTGTCAGAGACGGTGCGATTGGCACAGGACAGAGCGGAGTTTAGGGTTGTTGTACATAGGGTCGCTATGAGTTGCAAGCGACTCGACGGCACATAACAACAACAACAACAGATGTGTTCAAATTATAGTACAACTAACACATATCTGTATGACATCTCTTTCCTTACCCAGCAAAACTAGAAACTTTTCTTCCACCAAATCCACTTTAGAAATGCTCTGACTATTTTCGCTCTGGTGGCCTAGTGGTAAGAACCAGCGCTGCCAACCCAAAGGACCACAAGTTAAAACCCATGAGCTGCTCCAGGGGAGAAATACAGGCAATCACTCCCGTCCCACTGAAGGGTCAGCTACGGGTCAGTTCTGACTCAATGGTATCCAAAAACCACCATTATTTGATTCCACCTCAAGGGATGATTACAGCCACATGACTAGCCCAAAGGCCTGCCATTTGAATCCACCAGCTGCTCCGCAGGAGAAGGATAGTCAATCTCCTGTCATGGGATAACTGTCTTTGAAAACCCACTGGAGGGTCAACTATGGGTCAGATCCGACTTGATGGTTGGTATACAGCAATAACAAACTAGTACTCTTAGAAAGAAATACAATGTAAAATTTTTAAAAAGATGTATTTTTTAAATTTCCTACATTAAGCTACTTTTAAGAAGTAAAAATAGTTAAGCATTTGGCTGGCAACAGAAGGGCTCAACAGAAGAGCCTGGAAATCGGCTTTTCTAATTATTATATAACTATTATATTAACAAGATAGTTGTACTCTGAGTTGACATCAACACAATAGCATTTAAATTCCAAGTAGCAATATTAATTGAGAATGCTGTTGTTGTATCCTATCAAGTCACTGGTGATTCACAGCAACCCTAAGTACAATAGCTCTGAACCCTGCCCTAATCTGAAACAGCCTCACCATCTCTGATCCACCTAATCCCATAACCCTAGTTATTGTGTTAATCCATCTCATCCAATCACTACTATCTAGTTTCCTCTGTTCCTCCTCCTTTGTGTTTTCCAACAAGAGGGCTCAGCTTCCATTGGCAGACTTTCTAGCCCAAACTAAGTGTTCTACTCTACATAAGGTTTCAGTAGGCCTATTATATTAGGGGGAAGTGGATGGCCAATCCTTCTTCCTAATTTGTCCTAATTTGGACACTCAACTTTAGAACAATATCTGATAGATTAGAATTTTAACCAAAAAAGCAAATGAAAGATACTTCCCTGTTACAAAAGCATCCCACAGATTTGGTGTTCTTCCCCTACTTTGGTGCCTGTGTTTTGGTCCTGTGCCCCTTCCAAGTTAAACTGATTTTAATAAGTTAATTTTATTTAACCTAATATAAACTTTGCTGGAGAAGAGTATTGAGAATACCATGGACTGCTAGGAAAACAAACAGATTTGTCCTGGAGAGGGTTAAACCGGGTGGCTCCTTGGAGGCAAGGATTCTGAGGCTCCGTCTAACTTACTTTGGACATGTTGTGAAGAGAGACCAGTCCTTAGAGAGGGACATCATGCTTGGGAGGGTGGAGGGACAGCGCAGGAGAGGAAGGCCCTCTATGAGGTGGATTGATTC
>NW_006399782.1:16103152-16106621 GCF_000299155.1 Elephantulus edwardii | reverse complement strand
GAACTCTGGTGGCCTAGTGTTAAGAAACTGCACTGTAATCCCAAAGGCACAAGGTACAAATCTACCAGCTGTTTCAATGGAGAAGGATAGGCAATCTCTTCTCATGTGATTAATAGATTCTTAACTCATTGGACAGCTATGGATCAGAGGGTCAACTATGGATCAGTTCTGACTCAACGGTAAAGAATAACATATGCATGTGTATGTGTGTATGTATGTATAAATGTATATGTGTGCATATTGCAGGAGTGGCATCCACTTCTTAAACAACATGCCTCTGGAAACTCTATGAACTTTGATAAATGTCAATAATTATAGAAAGACTTCAGGCCTTTTGTTCATAGGGTTGCTATGAGTTGTGCTCTACTCGAAGGCAATCGATGATAAAGATAAAGATGATAAAGATAAAGATGATAAAGATAAAGATAAAGACAGATAAAGATATACACACACACATAAATATACACGTGTGTGTGTGTGTGTGTGTGTGTGTGTGTGTTTATATGAGAGAGGAAAGAGAGACAGAGAGATGCTGTTATATAATGGTTAATTGGGCTGATATTCTGATCCTCCAGCATGGTTTAAGAGGCTGTAAATGACACAGGAAGAGATTGTCTATCTGTATCGTTCAGAGCATCTAACAGTTTTAACCCCTTACCTTTGAGTTGATAGCACAACTTCTTATATTTTAGGTCACCAGAGCTCCCTAGAAATAGATGAGAGGTAGGTAGATAGATAGATAGATAGATACATAGATAGATAGATAGATAGACAGACAGATAATAGACATATAGAAGGACAAGGAGATGCAGATATTATAAAGAGATAAACCTAGCACACCTCTCATATAATTTAGATTATTTACTTTTTTTATTGTTTTGCTTGCAAAATCAGATAATTATTTTAGCTTCCACTCTAAATCTTTACTGAAACAAGATGGAGTATAAATAAATAATGACTTTATTTTTGTGTCTCACTTCCACTATAGTTGCAGCATTAATGCAAAAACTCTGTCTACTCAGTGAAATATTTCTGTAGTAACTAATGCCTATACTATCAAAGGGATTTTTTTTAGCTAAAATGCCTTACGACCTTTTGTTGTTGAGCCCTATATTAATAATATAAAAAGTTATAAACAAAACACTTGACTCATTGGGTAATGAATGCCACGAACACTGGAGTCAGGTTCACAGCCACAGCACCCCAGGTGGAAGTGTGAGGGAGGCAGTTCATCTTCTGTGCTAAAGACTTTCTCTCTTTTTTTATGCCAAATTTTCTTTTCATTTTTTTTCCCTACTGCTTCACATTTCAACACCTCCATAAACTAGGTAATCACAAAAGCACACACCTGTTCCTGTGTTAATGGGATGAATGTAGAAAAGCCTATTTGGAGGGCATATTTATCTTTCCAGGTTCTAGATGCCAAAGGCTATTGTAACAGTGCTTGTTTATATTTTTGTGGTGCAAATACTTCCTTCATTTCTGAAGTCAAATGGAAAGAAGACGCTAGAGTCCTTCAGGCCAAGAAGGAAAAGTTGCACCAACACAGGTAAGAAATTTGAGCAAACTTGCATGTGTATGTGTGCACATATGTGAGTGTTTCTATGTTTATATATGTGTGTGGGTGGTGTGTGTGTGTGCATACTACAGTTGTTATGCCAAACTCAGTTACAATTCCAAATGTGAATATTTTTGCATAGTATGTGTACAAACTCTGCATGACTACAATTAGCTCAGTTGTTAAAACCAGGGTAATTTATTTCCTTTATGTATTTTAACCCACAGAGAGGAAACTAAATAAAGGGAATGCTTTGTGATAAAGCACAAATAATTCCAATTTGTAAAAATAATTTTGTTACAAGTATCAGGAAAAACACATTGTTTATTTGGGCAGGGCCTCTACAATTACCAAGGGAAATAAATTTACAAGAGCATGGCTGATAATAATGGTTAGTTGTTATAACAGAACAATGAGTTACTACATGGCTTTAAATCAGGAAAGGTGTTTGGGCTTTCTTCTTGTACACTCAGCAAAAAGTCCAACAAGATGGGCTATATGAGGAGAAATGTGGAGGCATGTTGGAGAAAGATACTTTAAAAATTGTGTCATGCAGATGATACAACCTGGCTCCCTGACATCATAGAATATTTTATCTTTGGCCACAACAAGACTGAAAATCTTCTAGTACTGTAGTTACCAGCCTAATAAAAGTAGACTTATCCAATATGTAGAAATCCTTCCAGCTGGTGATATTGAATTTTGGGAAGACCAAAGTTTTGGGAAAACTTAAATCCTAGAGGTGAGGTATAGGAGAAACAGAGGTGATACATTAGATATCTATTTATAAAATAAAAACCTATCTAAGATTTGTATAAAATATCTCATATTCACAATCACTCCTTTCATCTAATAGAAAACACAAACTATGTATTTACTATAGTGGCTAAGGTTGTCAAAACTAGACTCTTAAGCTTTAAACACAGATCTACTATTTAATTTCTAGCCTTAGAGACATAATTAAGTTCCCCTGTTTCCTCTTTTGTAAACTATGGGTAACAGTATATCTCTATATGGGCAATAAGAGGTTAAGTAATTTCTAAACCTAAACAAAGATATTTGTTTTCATTGTTATTACAAAGGGTTGAGAATTGAAGACTACATGGGCTCTATTAACTGAGGAAAGGGAGCCCAGGGAGCAGCGGATAACCTGAAAGGTAACCTACTGCCCTTCTCCTCTCGGTTAACCTCCAAATTCAACTTAATGTGAGTCAGTGGTTAGTATGAGTCAACATTCTTAGCCTGTTTATATCTTATGTGAGCTCTGATGGTGTTATTTGTAGATAGTTGCAGTGCTAACTCAAAGGAGGTACCTCTCTGGTGATTCGGATCCATCACTGACTCAGATGGAAAAAGATGGTCAATCTCCTGTGTGATTTACAGCCTCCACAAATATGCTAAAGAGTCAACTATGAATCAGTGCAGACTTGATAGCAATGAGTGAGTGAAGTGTGGGTGTTTATATCTACTTAGTTATACACACTGAATATTGTTGTTGTTATGCACTATTGAGTCAAGACTGACTCCCAGCTGACCCTCTAGCAGATTTTCAGAGGCAGAAAATTGCATGGAGGAAATCACTTATCTTTCTCCTGTAAAACAGCTAGTGGGTTCAAACCACATGTCTTTGGGTTGACAGCACAACACTTTACCTCTACGCCACCATATTGTTGTTGGTTTTGTGTACCATTGAGGCAGAGCTGATCCATAGCTGACCCTCCAGCAGATTTTCAGAGAAAGTAAATCGCACAGGAGGAGATTGTCCATCCTCCGTGGAGCATCTGGTGGATTCAAATCTCATGCATTTGGGATTGCAGGGCAGTTTTTTACCACTTGGCCACTAGCCACCAAAAGGATCTTTAAATTAGAATTGCAGAGAAATACATTATTGAACTAATTTATGAAGTATTA
>NW_006399782.1:16095189-16102518 GCF_000299155.1 Elephantulus edwardii | reverse complement strand
TATTTAGGGAGTGGATTACACTCTTGCTTCCAAACTTGTCACAGTAACCTAACAAAATAATCAGGAGCCTAAAAAGTGAGGAGAGAAATATATCACTTAAGAGATACTATCTTCAAGGACACAGATAAGGATTTCTACCTTTTGACCCACAAGCTTCTCTTGCCATAAAAACTACAAATAGGTGCTGTTGAACTGAATTCATACAAGCAAACATTTATTTATCCACAAAAAGCAGAATATGGCAGGGGGATTTGAGAGGAGTGAAATGTGGGTTGTCAGACTAACAGTGACAAATGTGATACAATTGTTCTCCAAAAGCTTGGAGCTGAAGGGTCTTCCCTTTTCCCCTCCCCTTAATCCCCACTGCTTCCACCAGCCTGCACACAGAGAAGGTGGTTAACAGAGGAAAGCCCCTTGAATAAGCCATGACAGGCTTACATTCAGAAACTGATGTCATTTCCCTAAATACTGTTTGTAAAATGGTAATTATCTGCCAAGCAATGACAGCTGGCACTTAGCATAGAGACACAGAGAGACAGAAAAAAGAGAGAATGAGAATAAAGGGTCCCTGCGTAATTTACCAAAGGGCTGAAAGGGAGAAGGAAGCATAATCAGAAAAATAAAATGATTACCAGTGTGTGATGGGGTGAAAATTGCTTTGGGCATTTTTTCTTCAGAGAACACAAGATTGAATTGGAAGAATGATGCTAAAACTCCATGATATACACTGAAAAAAAGAGGTTATATTAAGGCTGTGTTAGAAAGAAGAAATGTACCAAGGATCCCAGACTGTGACAAGATAACACACACCCCAACCCCCTTGACAGGGCTAAGTCGATCTACCATCACTTGATGATATCAACTAAACCGACTGCTGTGAATCCGATTTGATTCATAAGAACCCTATAGCACTGAGAGGAACTGGCCAATATGTTTTCCAAGGCTGTAAAGCAAACTGCCATATCAAAGGTCTAACAAACCACTGACTTTTTGGTTAACAGGTTTGTATTTTAACTAATGCGCCTCCAGGGGTCCTTGATAATATAACTTGATAATGTAAACTACTTATTTACCCCACTATTACTTGGATCTGAGGGATAAACCATTATGCTGTCTATATTTCTGCTCTGTTATCTATTAGGCGAATTGGTTTTAAGTGTTAACTTGGGTAGGTGCCAATAGAGTAAGCATGGCAAATGTTGGAAACTGTGTAAGGCAGAAGAAAACTTTCAGAGAAGAAATATGTAAGGAACTCAGGTGGTCTTGTGTCAAGAAGCTACACTGCAATTCTGAAGGCATGCAGTTTAAATACACCAGCTGCTCTGCAGGAGAAGAGAGGAGTGTCTACCAGTGTTTCACTGACTATGAAAAAGCATTTGATTATGTGGATCAAAGCAAATTGTGGCTAACCTTTGAGGAATAGGAAGGAATCCCAAAACATGTAATTATATTCATGAAAAAGCTATATTTGAACCAGGAAGCAGTAGTCAGAACAGAGCAGGGAAACACTAGATGGTTTCAGGATCAGGAAAAACGTACATCAGGGATGCTCTTATCTCCATAATTTTTCAATCAATATGCAGAACAGACCATTCTTGAGGCTGGACTTTATGAGGAGAAATGTGGCATCAAGATTGGAGGAAGACTCATCTACAACCTCTGTTATTCAGATGACACAACTGTATTTGCTGAAACTGATGAGGACGGTGTGGCATTTGCTGCAGAAGGTCAAGGACTGCAGTCTTCAATATGGATTGAAGCTCAACTTCAAGACAAAGATTCTCACCATTGGGCCAGTTGGCAGCTTCATGATGAATGGAGAAAAGATTGAGATTGTTGATAACTTCAGCTTGCTTGGCTTCAGAGTCAACACTCTCTGTACCAGCAGTCAGGAAATAAAAAGATGAATGTACTGGATAAGTCTGCTGTCATGATCTCTCTAAAGCACTGAAGAGCAATGATGTCAATCTGGAGACTACGGTAAGTCTGATCCAGTCCATGGTCTTCATATTTACTTGCTGTGCATCTGAGAGCTAGACAATAACTAAGGTTGATAGGAGAAGAATTGATGCTTTTGTGCTGGAGTGCTAAAGAAGAGTGCTAAACGTACTGTGGACTGTCAGGACACCACACAGGTCTATCTTGGAGAAGATGAAACCAGGTTGCTCTCTGGAGGCAAGTATATTGAGGCTCAATCCCATATACTTTGGGCACATGTCCAGGAGGGACCGGTCTTGGAGAGGAACATCATGGTTGGAAGGGTAGAGGGACAGTGCAGGAGAGGAAGACTCAGGATGAGATGAATTGACTCAGCGATGGTAGAAGTGAGGTTAGTTCTGACAGAGACAATGACATTGGTTCAAGATAAGGCAGGTTTCAGAGCTTTTGTACATGGGGTTGCTATTCAGGTGACTTGATGGCACATAACAACAACACAAACAACTTGTGTCAGCTCCAAAATTCTAGTGAAGCAACTCCTGTCATAAATCTCTATTTCTGTGTTTGTCTCTATCAAATGTACACAATGATAGAAAGACACACAGGCATGTTGATAGATAGATAATCTCCCACCTGTGCTGTATCTCTGGTGGAACCCTGACTGATAACACTTAGCAAGCTCATGTGTAATGATTTGCTTAACTAAATGAACATGACCAGACAAATCAAATGAATCAAATTAATGGAAATATAAAGAAAGATACAAAGACAAAATTCCTCAAAAAATCACAGAAAGGTTCATTTTTTTTATCTTTACTGAAGCACAAATGGATTCTTTTATATTTTACTACTTTACTAACAGTATCTATTCAGGAAAGAACTTGAATAATGAAATGAGCAATTATGGAGATGTAAAAATGTTTCCTAATATTCATAAAATGGACCTTCTACTTACTTCTGAGTCCTGGTCTCTTTTTATAGATTTTATGAAGCCATACATATTAATTCACCAGCTTATTAGCTCATGGAATATAGCCCTTCAAATTTTATTCTACAGAAAAATCTACCAATTGACCACCTAGTGTACCTTTACATTTAATAACAAGTAAAAGTAATGGAAATCCTGTAAGAGAAAAAGCTACAGTTGCGTCTAAGATTTCCATAAATAGTTGAGCAGAGACTGACCTAAACCCCAAATCTTTTGGCATTTATTAGTGATTTTTCAAGGCATTATTTCTATCTCATGATTGTGTTGGCTGAAGAATAAGTAAAGGAGACTGAGGACGAATTGACACCTTTTAACTGTGGTGCTGGTGAAGAGTATTAATTATTTCATGGATTGCCAAAAGAACAAACAAATCTGTCACCAGACTGCCCCTTAGAAGAGCAGGTGATAGGACTTTGTATCAAAAGCTCTGGACGTGTTACCAAGAGCAGCCACTTAGTGGAGGACAGTATGTTCAGAAAGACATTACTGTCAATGAAAGACAGGAAAATTCTAAAAGAGAGAGATTGATGCTGTGCCTGCAACAATAGGCTTGAGTGCAGTGGAGATTGTGTGGCTAGCACATGACTGGGCAAGGACTGTGAATAAGGTCACATGAGTTAGAATTGACTCAAAGACATCTATCAACAACATTAAGTTAGGATTCAAAATATTCTCCCCAAGTTTTAATAAACTATGAAGAAAGATTAAGATAAATGTTTCATTTTAAACACTATGTACTTTCCTAAAATCTAGATTTCTGATAAATCACTCATTTCCAAACATGTATCATAATTTATGAAACTAAAGATAAATTAGTGGGATACTCTAGACGAATATTTCACAGTATCAGATTTAACATCAGTACATCAGAAGGTCTAGATTTACATCCTACTGTGGTTACACCAAACACAGGGAACAGTGAGCAATGAATCCATTTTGTGGACTTGTATGTACTCCTTATTTGTAATATGAGGAATGGGGTGGTATGTAATGCATAATGTTATTATGAGAATTAAGATGCTGCACATAGAAATCTTAAAATTCTTTTTTTTTTTTTTTTTTAAGAAATCTTAAAATTCTAAAGCAGTTTAAGGGAGTTCTGGTGGCCTAGTGGCAAGAAGCTGAACTGCAATCCCAAAGGCACGAGGTTCAAGTCCACAGGCTACTCTATGGGAGAAAAATGAGCAATCTTCTCCCGTGCGATTAACTGCCTCTGAAAACCTACCAGGGGGTCACCTATGAGTCAGTTCTGACTTGATAGTACACACAACAACAACAACATCATCATAAAGCAGTTTAAAGAAGAAAAAAATAATGTTATATAGAGGATAAGTGTTACAGATGTTCTGTTAGTTTGACTACCTTTTTTAATAAAGTTATATTTTACTTGGATATATTCAGTTCTTTATAAAGTTTTATACTCAAAACTAGCATGAAAACAAAATCTACCAGGACTATTTCAGAGCCTAGAAATCAGTAGACACATTTGTGTATGTCTCTTATGTACTGCTTCATTCTTAACACATTGTTTTTAATGTTACTTATCTGGCTTATACTCTGCATTGTGATCACTTAGGAGGACAAGGGCTATATTTTGGTCATCCCTGTGTCGTCCAGGTATACCAATTTATATGTTTGAGCAAATGAGTATTTTAATCCACGCTGCTGTTTGTATATGCCCTCATGTCAGAACCAGCTCATAGCTGACTCGTCTGTGGGTTTTCAAAGACAGTAAATTACACAGGAAGAGATTGCTTCTTTCTCTGTCCCCCAGAGCAGCTGGTGGGTTCTAACTGTATGAGTTAGGGTTGGCAGTGCAATTTCTTACCGTTAAGCCACCACTTTTCACTATTGTAAATAATATTACCATCTGATTCAATTCTACTATGTGCTCACAATATTGAAAGAAAAGCTTTGAACTCTTTTAAAAAACTGACTCTACATATCATTTAAAAGGGATACACATACATTTAAAATTAATCAATTACTTAAAAGAGCAAAAATACTGAAGCTCTTGAAAGTTTATTAGTTGTCTATTTATTTTTATAATTTCCCCATGTATAGTAAACTTCACTGATTATAATTTACAGATATCAATTTTCCTTGCAGTGAAAGCTTTTGAAATTATAAGGAAGAGACGATTGTGCCAAAATTGTATATATAAAGCTGTCACAACTTGAAATACAGTTATAGATCTTAGAATGTAAATGGTTGTCATCAGAAGAATGCAAGTTTCATGATCTTCAAGACACTCAACTTATTTAACATTGAATAAACAAAGTTCAAAATCAAAGTGAGTTAAAATACTTTACATCCTGGAAGAATATGTCCATTACAATTATGGAACAAGGTTCTGGACTGCCTAGTGTGCTTGCTAGTGGTAAATAGTTGTGCTGTCAAATCAAAGGTGGTTGTAGTCGTTGCTATCTGCCATCGAGTCACCTGTGACTAAAAGAGAAGCTAAGTACTATAGCTCACTGTCTCCAACACACCTACCTCGATTATTCCAGTTACTGTGTCAATCCATCTCATCCAGGGTCCTCCTCTCCTGCGTTGCTCCTCCACCCTTCCAAGCGTTTGTGTGCGCTATCTCTCTCTCTCTCCCTCTCATCTATAGCTATCTATCTATCTATCTATCTATCTATCTATCTATCTATCTATCTATCATATATAGCTATAGCTATATATCTTTATCTTTCTCTAGGTACTCATTCCTCCTGGCCACATGCCCAAAGTATTTGAAATGGAATTTCAAAATCCTTGCCTCCAAGGAGCAGCCTGATTTCACCTTCTTCAAGATATACTTGCTTTTTTTTTTTCTCTTGGAAGTCTATGGTATGTTCAATATTCTTCTCCAACACCACAACTCAAAGGCACCAATTCTTCTCTATCATTTGTAGCCGCTGTCCAGCTCTCTGATGAACAGCAAGTAATTGTGAAGACCCTAGCCTGAACCAGGCAATGCATTAAGTAATTAATTAATACCTTAATCTACAGACCGACATCGTTGCTCTGCAGCACTTTTGAGACACCTTCGACAGCAGCTTTCCCAGAGCAATTTGTCTTTTCATTCATGACTTCTGGTGCCACAAGTGTTGATTGTGGAGCTTGTGTAGCCAAGCAGGCTGTAATTGTTAACAACCTCAATCTCTACTTGTTAACAACTTCAATCTCTTCTCCATTTATCACAGTGCTGCCCCTTGGCCCAGTGGTGAGAATCTTTGTCGCCTTGATGTTGAGCTTCAATTCATATTGATGACTAAAGTTCTTGACCCTCTCTGTAGCACACGCTTCTGTTTCTCTTAATTTTCTGTGAACAAGGTTGTGGCATCTGCATAACATAGGTTGTTGATGAGTCTTTCTTCAATCCTGATGGCCAAATTCTACCTTATAAAGTCCAGCCTCCTGACTGATCTTTTCTGTATACAAATTGAAAATGTATGGAGAAAGGAAAAATCTCTGACACACTTTTTTTTTTTATTTTGAATAATACAGTGTTTCTTTGTTCTGTTCTTAAGACTGCCTCTTGGTCCAAATAGAGGTTTCACATGAACATAATTCAGTGTTCTAGGATTCTTATTCTTCTCAAAGTTAGTCACAATTTGTTGTGATCCACACGGCCAAGTGCCTTTGCATAGTCAATGAAACACAGCCATTCTTCTGGAAATCTTTGTTTTTGGACAAGATCCATCTGACAGTGGCAATAATGTCCTTGGTGCCATGGCCTTTTTTACAACCAGCCTGAATTTCTTGTAGTTCCATGTTTATATACTGTTCCAGTCATTTTTGGATAATCTTAAGAAAGATTTTGCTTGCATGTTCTATCAGTGATGTTGTTCAATAATTTCTACACTCTGATGGGTCACCTTTAAAAAACAAAAACAAAAACAAAAACAAACCAAACCAGGCTTTCTTCCAGCCAGTTTACCAAGTAGTTGTTTTCCAGATTTTTTTGAACAACTTGATGAGCAAGTCCAGAGCAGCATTTGTATGTTGAAGTATATCAATTGATATTCCATCAATTCCTGGGACTTTGTTTTTAACAACTCATTCAGAGCAGCTTGAACTAGTCATCAATGTTTCTTCTTTCCTGGTTATTGCTTAAACTGGTAAAAAATATTTCTTCATTCCTGGATATTTCTTATTATGCAATTGCTATGCTATTTTAGCTGTTATTTTGTAAGAAATCAAATTGAGAATAAAGAGAATCAACCTAGCGCTAAATGTTCTAATTAAAATGATGACTTTCAAAGTGCTACTAATTGGTAATTATAGTCTCATGTCACCTATAAATTGATTCTTTCTAAATACGTTTTTAAAGAGACATAAGCATAGATTATACACATGGATTTCACCTGATGGTATGCATAGGAATCAGATCGATTACATCTGTGGAAAAAACC
>NW_006399782.1:16074025-16093224 GCF_000299155.1 Elephantulus edwardii | reverse complement strand
ACATACTTTGGACATGTTGTAAGGAGAGACAGGTCTTTAGAGAGGGACATCATGCTGGGCAGAGTGGAGGGACAGCACAGGAGGGGACGACCTTCTATGAGGTGGATTGATTTAGTGACTGGGGTAATTGGGATGGGTGTGTCAGAGGCAATGAGATTGGCACAGGATAGAGCAGGGTTTAGGGCTGTTGTACTCGACAGCACATAACATCAACAACATATTTTTGTTTGTTATTTAGCTTTATTTACTTTTTTATATTTTGAATCAAGTAGTTCTACTATGATGTGAGTTAGTTCTACTGACATATCTCAAATAGGTTCCTATTCTTTCCTATGGCTACATAATCTGCACAATTCATCCATTCATTCTTATTATCACAATTTGACTTCAGCTGCAAACCATAATATTCGTAAGGAAGTATAAAATATCAAATGTTATGTAAACTTTACCAAATTGTTGTGGCGCAAATGGGTAAACATTTATTTACTAGTAGAAAGGTTGGGGTTCAAGGCCACCCAAAGATGCCTTAAAATACAGACCTGATCTGCTTCTGAAAGTTATGTCTTAAAAACCCTATGGACCAGTTGTACTTTGACAACACATGCAGTTGCTAAGAGTCAGAATATATCAATGGCAACAAAGAACTCAAACATGCTAAGATACTAATGTAATCATTGACTTAAAAGTTCTGTTATTAGAGGTCATTGAATCAGTCCAATTCATAGCACTCCATATATTATACAAAGACACACTGCCTTGTCCTGTACCATTCTTTTGAATAGTGTGGTGCTAGAGCTCAATATTAGAGCCAATGTGTCAACTTAGATATTACAAGTTCTTCATCTTTTTGCTGACTGTGTATTTTACTAAGTATTATGTTCTTCTTGAGAGATGGATGCCTTCTGATAATTTGTCCAAAGTATATGAGATGATGCAACATAGTTTCTATAAGATACAACTGTTAGTTGAAGACAAGGTAATATGCTATCTTCATGCCATGTAAAAGACAATGATAAAAGGGAAAGAAACAATATATTCTCATTTCACGTTTTCCCTTATTTTGCAGGGTAATTTGAATAAAGAATGCTTAACTCTGTTCCTATTTTTTCCCCATTTTTCAGCATTAGTGAAGGTTTAACTTAAGCTATTTTTTGTTGTTGCTGTTTTTGCAAATAGAATTAATGTGAAAATGACATTGTTGTTATTATATATATGTCAATGAGTTAGAACAGAATTCTAACTTATCCTCCAACAGGTATTCAGAGGCTCTAAATCACTTGGAAGAAGATTGTCCATATTTCTTTCAAGAATCAGTTAGTGAGTTTGAACTGCATGCCTTTGGGTTAGCAGCAAAGTTGCTTACCACTAGGCCAGAAGAACACCCTTTTGATCACTATTATTATTTTGAATGCAAATACAGTATCTTCATAAAAATCCAAGACTAATAAATGTACAGTTACTTCCATAGAATGCCTAGAGTTTAGAATTCTGACAAACTCTCATCATGCTTCAATGGTTTATATTTTGACATAAGAAGTAAAATTTAGACTAAAATCATACTTTCTGTACAAGTCATGGTGTATGTCAACTGATCATAAATAAAGTTAGGCTTTTATATTGAAAAGGAAATACAGTGCATATTGCTGTCAAGTCACTTTCTGTTCTCAGTAACTCCACAGGGCATAGGAGAACTGCCTACAAGACTTTAATACTTACGGAAATAGACTTTTGTATTTTCTTTCTACAGAGTCGCTGATGAGTTTGAACCATTGAACTTTTGGCTAGCAGCCGAGCCCTTTAACCATTAATAATAGGGTTTCTTAGGACAAAAAAAGTAAAGCTATAAATTACTATCCTTAAAGAGAAGGTACAAGTAAAAAATAACATATAACTTCAGGCCCAGTAAAATTAATGTTAAAATCTTGCATATCAGGATTATAAAATCTTTAATTATGTTCTAGTTAACAGTACTAAATTTTTATACAGTTTTCTTGATCATTTAGATACTTTATTAACTTCTAGCTAAAATACTGTGCTATGGATTAACTTCTTGTTATTGTTGTTGTTATTGTTATGTGCTGTCAAGTCTCCTGCAACTCAAAGTGACCCTATATGTACAGAAGGACTTCTGTACTGTCCTGAACCAGTCTCACTGATTCCAACACTCCTACCTGCATAGCCCCAGTTACTCTATCAGCTCATCTCATCCAGGGTCTTCCTCTCCTCCACTCTCCCTCCACACTTCCAAGAATGATAACCTTCTCCGAGAACCAGACCCTCCTGGCCACGTGCCCAAAGGCCCTTGTGTCAAAGTAACAACATCAGCATACCAGATCTAGAGGAGATTTACTCTCCCCTTGGAAATAATCATAATGTGACAGCAGTGTGGTGCAAAAGGAAAACAGAGACACTAAGTCACAAAACGCCTGTTGTGGAGAAGAAACTCAGGAACAAGAAACTTTCTCCACTACTTACTCAGATTAAAAAATCTTTCCCTGAAGCTGGTACATGCGATTTGTACTCACATCTTCTATGTCATATTCTTTACTTAATAATCACTCTTTACTATTTTAAGTTTTCAGTTATTGTATTAGAGAATAACTCTGTGTATTACTGCCTCTATCCATACCACATCACCTCTTTTACCAGGAATTTGTAGATGTTCTGGTAGTTTTGACAGTTATGTGAACATGCTACAGTTTATATTTAGAGAGCTCAACATAAGCATAAGATGCATTTATGCATAAAATGGGCAGACAGAGGATAAAAGTAAAACAAAGTTATCTGTATACCTTTTCTTTAATCAGAACCAAGAAATAAAGATCAGAAAGACATCATGACATCAACTTATTAGTATTGACAGATACCATCTTGCTACTGTATTTCAGTGTAAGGATCCGTAGTGACAATTGCTTTTTGCTACTGTGTAGGAAATTGTGTCATTTATACTTACTTGGTTTTTACAGGTTCTGAGGCATTACAGAGAAATTTGAGAAGCTATCAGGACTGGCATATCAGATAGGTATTAAAAAACAAAATGAAAGGTTGAATGTTTTACTGACTATCAATCATGTTTGCAATCTCTCACTGTATAGATTAACTGAAACCTCTGCAGTGAAGCAAAGAGTGCTTTAAAATCAAGTCAAGATTACTGAGGTGTAAGATGTAGACGTTTATTCCTTCCCCTCCCCATTTTCCTATGAGTTTATTCCAACTATAATAGAGAAAGACTGATAAATTGAAGCATAACTTCAACAACTCTACTGCCATCAAGTCCAGTTCCATTTATAACTGTACATTTTTATGAAAGACACTGTCTATATTTTTCTGACAGATCAGCTAGTGGGTTCATATTGCCAACCTTTGTATTAGCAGCCTAACTAACCTGTTGTCTAATATGACAGCAAGGATCCTTTAACAAATGGTAAAATACATTTTAAAACCCAAACACCAATTAGACTAGAAACCAAGGCTCAGGCTTGAGTTTAAGAATACAATGTGGGTTTTGTTGTTTGTTGTTGTTGTTTTAAAGACTTCTAAATAAGGTTTGAGAAATTATGGTACACTCACACAATGGAATCCTATGCATCACTCAAGAGCCACGATTTTGAGAAATACTATACAACTTGGGAGAGGTTGGGGAGCATTATGCTGAGTGAACTAACACAGTCTCATAAGGAAAAATACTTTCATTAGAAATAATACTTCCAAATAAGAGACCATTCTTGTAAAAATAGAAAGATAATTAGTAAAATATGTTTAGGAATTCTAGTGGGAGAGGGCTGAGGATGGGTACGAGTGGAACCACAGGGTAGCATAGTTTTGGTGGGTGGAGGGTGGAGAAAAGAAATGGGAAGAATCTTGGCAAAAAGACAAGGTAATAATGGTCAATTTCCAATGGTGTTCAATTTTATAAAACATAATGCATGAGAGTAATTGTATGAAACACAATGTGAATGAAGAACAGTGTAAAACACAATGTATACAAAGTATGTAAGCAAACCAATAAAGAAAAAACAAACCACTCAACAATAACCCCCCAAAAATAATTAAAAGAAGTATTCATATTCTCCTAAAAACCAAGTGGGAGGCAGCCAGCATTGCATTTAGAATTCTAGAAGATAACATGTTATAATGTTAATCCAAAGGCTGCAAACCTCTCCAAGTTTGTATCCACCAGTGGCTCTAAGGGAGAAAGATGGGTAGTCTTAGGTTGTCAAGCACCACTTATTTGACTATGACTTACAATTGTTGTTTTAAATTGTCATGGAATCAATTACAGCTCATTGGGACTCAATGAACAACAGATAGCCCTAGGAAACTCACTGATTTTTCTGAGTCAGAATAAACTTAGGGACAAAAGGCCAAGAGATATCAAATTTCCTATTCCAACCAATTCTTTGAACATACAGTGAGTATATAGTGTAAGTTGTAAACTATACTATTAATGAACCAACATCTCTCATTTCTGAAGTAGATGTTTGATTTTTCTCTTTCTTGCATTCAAATCTCATTTCCCTGCAGATGATGGCTGATTGGCTCAATGACTCTTTACCATGTAGTCTAAAGGGGTATTTCCTGCTTTGAGCTAGTAACTGAGCGTAACCACTTGTAGTATTCAAGGAGTCCATGTTAAGACTCACTTTTAGCTTACTGCCTTTGAATCAGAATCAACACCCTGCATTGGATTTTCAAGGCTGTAAATAACATGGGAGGAGATTGCCCATCTTCCTTTGAAGGGCTCTTATCATACCAGAACCACCAGAGAAGTATGACTCTTGGGCTAGTAGCAAAAATTCCTATAGATTACACCACAAAAATTCCTTATATTGAGATCCTTTTTTCAAATCATAAGCATGATGTTTGGTATTCATGCTTTTGTATGACATGTGCTTCTTTAAGTCTTGTCACAACATTGGCACATTACTCATCTGAAGTGGTTAAAAACAAAACAAAACAAACCTACAAAAGAACAATTAAAAGTTCAATACTTGGAAATTATTTCATGATTACACTTTCACAATCACTAAAGGTATATTGTTACCATTTCAAGCTGTTTTTCACTTTCAATGTTATCCTCAATTTTAAAACTAACTTTTGTTTACCACAACCCTAGCCCAATTTACTCATTATTTGCGTGACTGGTAAGAATAACTGAATTCTTCACTTCTCATTATCTCTTTGGTATGTGTAAGTAGTTATCCTGCTTTTCTGTTATAGATGCTTCCATCCGAACATGCTCAGTTCCCTTAATATATCCTTCTAGATCTCATTTTCCAAATCTTTTATTAGTTTTTTTACTTGCTTACAAAGTCATTCCAATTTATCTATGAATCTCTTTCGACTAAGGATCAAATACTGAAAACAGTTACCCGACTGAGGCCTAAAGAGTGCTGGTAGAACAAAATCATTACCACTCATTTTATACATGCTCACCCTGTTAATACACCCCAAGGCAGTAGCTGGGATTTTATACAGCACCATCACATTGTTGACTTATCCTCAATTTATCACTCATTAGCGCTTATATCTCCATCCCCCTGGAACAATTGTTTGTGCAGTTTGTATTTGTTTTTATTGAATCCCATTTTATTGATTTCAGCCGCAAGTCCTATTTATCAAAATAGTTGTTTGCAATACGAACCTTCAATTTGCCTCCAACAGCATATCATCCCCAAAGTTCCTAAGTAAATGATTAGCATGTTTTCTGCTTTATCTCCTCAAATCTCTCAGTACACAGTTGAAGGTTTATTTTATACTGGTAAGTTATGCTAGGATTTAAAATTTCTTTCCCTTACTGCTTACAATATTCACCTCAAAAGTAAATGATAACTACAATTTATTGAATTCAGAAACTATTTGTCATTATATAAAGCTAGACAATGAAAACAAAGAATTGATACCTTTTAACTGTGGTGTTGGCAAAGAAAATTGAATATACCAGAAACCGTCAAAAGCGAAACAATTCTGTAGTAGAAAAAGTACAGTCAAAGTACTCTTCAGAAGTAAAGATAATCAGAATTGTTCTCACATATTTTTGGCAGGTTGTCAGCAGTGGTGAGGCCTTGGAAGGAGACATCATCATTTGTAAGGTGGAGGGTCAGTGAGGGAGAGGAAGACCACCAGTAAGATGGATTGACACAGTGGCTGCCACAACAGATGGAAGCATAGCAAGATTGTGAGGATGACTCAGGATCAGACATGATTTTGATCTGTTTTTCATAGGGCAGCTATAATAAGTCAGAGTCAGCAAAGGCATCTAGCAATGACAACAAAGTAAGCCCATTTATTTTATTGTTTTACTTAGGGAAAGACTGAGTGCTGGGTTGTTGTTGTTGTTGTTGTTATGTGCCGTAGAGTCGCTTGCGACTCATAGCGACCCTATGTACAACAGCCCTAAACTCCGCTCTGTCCTGTGCCAATCGCACTGTCTCTGACACTCCCATCCCAATTATCCCAGTCACTGAATCAATCCACTCATAGAGGGCTTTCCCCTCCTGCGCTGTCCCTCCACCCTCCCAAGCATGATGTCCCTCTCTGAGGACCTGTCTCTCCTCACAACATGTCCACAGTATGTTAGACGGAGCCTCAGAATCCTTGCCTCCAAGTAGCCACCCGGTTTAACCCTTTCCAAGACAAATCTGTTTGTTTTCCTAGCAGTCCATGGTATTCTCAATACTCTTCTCCAGCACCACAGCTCAAAGGCATCAATTCTCCTTCTATCCTCCTTGGTCATTGTCCAACTCTCTGATGCATAACAAGTGTTTGCGAAGACCATGGCCTGTATCTGATGCACCTTAGTCTCCAGAGAGACACCAATGCTCTTCAGTACTTTGGAGAGGTCCCTAACAGCAGACTTTCCTATGGCAATGCGCCTTTTAATTTCCTGGCTGCTGGTGCCAAGACTGTTGACTATGGAGCCAAGCAAACTATACATATCTAAAAATTGCCTTACACATATAACTAAGAAATAGAGAAGTTAGAAATGATGATTGATCTATTTGGATTCACAACCAAGCTTTTCCCAGTGATCAGGTAAATTAATGCAGTTCGATAAGCACACAGTAATTTCTGGCACCGAGAGGTACTTCAGTCATTCAATTTCTAGACAAGATTTTCTAAAGACCATGTTAGTGTCTTTACTGGAGGAAGTCTTCTTGGAGGAAATGGTACTATGGATGATGAAGTCATTGTTCCAGGGGACAGAGGTGATACTAGCAACAAAATTACTGTTCAGCACATGAAAGCCCCAGTTCTGAAAGCCTACTGAATAATGTTGAGAGTCGATTGTTTCTCCACCCCATTTTCTAAATTAAAAAGTATCCCAACAAAAACAATATGATAATTAACTTCACTTCTCTTTGTTTCCTTATTTCAGAGTAATTGAATCCACACACTATCCATCCAAATCAGTGGCCTAAGTCAATGATTGCTAAATGAGGTGCTTAGTCTCTGGTGGATATTGTAAAAGTTCCTAAGGGATGCTGTAGATTTTACTATACTAGAATTAAGAAAGCACAATACCCGTTTAATTAAGATTTTACGAGCTGACTGTGTGACTTGCTCACATCAGCAACTTAGCCCTGATCTTTTGAAAGCCAACATGCACATACGCTCACTTAAATAGTAAAAGCAAAATTCATCTGCTTTGTAGAACAGGTACCAAGCACGCTATGAAAATGATTTCATCTTATGGTTAAAATGAACACGTCTATTTATTAGAAAAGGATATATGAAATAAATTATAAGGCACAAGAACAAATGGCAGATGATGATAATAGAAACTTATTAGGACAGGGAAGTTTAGATAATTTAAAATAATTACCAAGAGTAATTGAACAGGCTGTTCCAAGATTGTTGCCTAGCAATGAGATTTCCTTAGAATCAGCATAGACTTCTTTCTTTCCTTGATTGCATAATGGGTGGAAGAGAATGTGTCATGAAGTTTTGCTTTTCAATAGACAGATGACACAATGATCTCCTAAATATAGCTATTTTCAGGTAGACCAATTTGGAATATGTAAAGTTCAGGATCAAATTTTGGTTAAAAATATACACCGGTTGCTTTTGCAATATTAAAAATAAAAAAATCTGTCAATGTATTTGGAAAGTGGATGAAATTGTCCACCATGTAGATACTTGACATACAATTTGAGAGTTGTGCTGTTGAACTGGTCTATCTTTGGACTCTTTAATACCTGGATGCAGGTGAGAAGCAGATTCATCCTTTGTGTCTGAGTAAGGTGTCAATGTTCAGATATTTGGAGATAAACTACAAGTGAGACAACAGGATGAATAAAATTATAACACAAGCACACATTGCCAAGGAGTTGGCTGGGGAGCACAGGGACTCCACATGCTTCTCTGGAGAACTGAACTCTGATAACTCATAAAGTTCATGACCATCAAATTGGACAAGACTCACAGCTGATCCTCTTGCAGATTTTCAGAGGCTACAAATCACGAGGAAAGAAAATGCTCATGTTTCTCCCTCAGGGCCACCGGTGATTTGAATAATGAATGAAGTGTCACCTTTGTGTTAGCAGTGCAGATAGATCCCTGCCAGCTACACCCCTGAAGCTCCCTGCTTTGACACTAGAAAGAGAACAAACATAACCATTTCCTCTGTTTTTCTGAATGCTCTTTTACTCTTTCATGCTATCTTCAGAATAAATTAAAAACTTAAATATGTCTAACTAGATAGCGTAAGTTTCCTGATATTAGTCATTTAAATTTATGTAAAGCATATTAAAATAGGTTCCTAATAGTAGACTACAAAATTCTTTCTACAGTAAAATGAACTTAATTTAAAAAGCATTTGATAGCACTGAGGCTTGACTTTAATTGTATTTTACTGTTTGCATAACCTTATCCTGAACTTTATCTTTTCTTATTATCCTTCTTTTAAACTTATGATTTTCTTAGCTTCGTCTGTTAGGACATTTGTTTGTTTGCTGTGCTTGCCTATTTCCCTTTCCAGTAGTGGATACAAGAAAATATATTAAGGCTCTAAAGTTGACATAAATATCAACTTAAAAAATAGAATAAATGAGTCTAAGAAACAGCCACTGCAAATGTCAAAAGGAGTTCCTCTGACACTGGGCAAGTAATTGCTGTGAGAAGACTTGATGGGAGAGAAGTGATTTATCAGTGAAAAAGGAGAGTAATCTCGGTTAGGATGATTACTAGAAAAGATGGAGGTCAAGAAATGCTTGTCTAATAAAATGGTCAAAGTCATTATATCTAAGTAACTCCATTTAGAGTGATAGACTTATGAAGAGATAAAAGATTCTGATGAAAGATTCTGTCACACTTCCCTACATTTAAGGCATAGGTAATAAATGAATTGGTTCTGATAATTTCTTTTTTATACACTAAAAAAATACTGCTTAAAATAATATTCTGTTCTTGTCTGTGCTGTTGTGTCAGAAACAACTCAGAGTTGACCCTTCAGCAGGTTTCAAGAGGCTGTAGATTGCATAGGATGCAGGACTTGTCTGTCTCTCACCCTCAAAGCATTTGTTGAGTTTTAACTGCCTGCCTTTAGGTTGGCAGTGCAACTCCTTACCACTAGGCCTTCAGAGGTCCCTTCAAAATGATATTCAGTCAGAAAAAGAAAGACAACCCAAAACCCAAAAATATATGCAGATATGCAGCCTTTAAAAAGTATTTTCCCCCCTTCTAAAACAAATGAGACTGTTAATTAGACTGCATGTATTACATATACATGAAAAGTTAATAAATTATCTGAATTACAGAAATGTCTACTAGAAGCAACCAACACTTTATTAATCATTAAAGTGCAGGATCCCTTTTGACTATGGTCAAAACTGACAGGAAATAAATAAACACACAAATAAACAAAAACCCAAGCACGACACCTCAGTTATTTCATTTGCGGTATATTGGGAGAAGAGCAAAATGTATCAAACTAAATGGAGTAGTTACCAAACAATTAAAACAGTAAAAGAAAAATTGACATGTTTTCAGCAATACACTTAGTCCCAAATAAATATGAACTTATTTCTCATGTAATTCTATATAATGGCAAATGGGTATTACTTGGGTGGTGCTAACAGTGGTTAACTCTTTCAGACACTAAGCAAAAGGTGATGGTTCAGTTTCACCCTGAGATGCTTCAGATGGAAGACTTGACATCTATATTCATAAAAATCATCCCTTGAGAGACCTACTGTGCCCAATGGAGACACATGAAGTTACTATGAGTCAGAATCAACAGAATGGCAACAAGCTTATTTTACTTTATTTCATTTAGATTTTCAAGGGTACTGAACACTGGAAAGTGTTTTTGCCATCAGCTTTGACTCATTTTGTTTTAACTCTATTCAATTTATTGCCATTGAGTCACAACCAACTCATCAATGACCCTCCAGCAGATTTCTAAAGCTGTAAATTGCAGGCAAAGGAACAGCTCATCTTTCTCCTGAATTAAGTGACCATTTTTACTCTGTGGACAAGAAAAAATAAAGGCCTATTTTTATTACTTTATAAATTGCTCCAAGGCAAAGCTAATGATATCATTTTCTTATCAGAGTAAATTATAATAATTTATTATTAACATTATTTTTAATTTGAACACAAATGAAAGGCATCCCAGAGAAGAGAATATTGTAAAATATTCAGTAGGACATTCTGGCCTAATGAAAAATTATACACATATATTTCCTGCCTAGATTTTTCCTCCACTAATGAGGAAGCCAATTCAATAAAGTGTTTGCTCTCTTGCACTTAGCTCCCTTGTTTTGTATTTAAATTGTTCAGTGAAATAAAGAAAACATGAGTGTGTAAGCAGCAATAAAATAATAGCTTTTTAATATTTTAGTGTATTCTAGTTTCATTTTTGTGTGGTATAGAAAATCACCCAACACAAACTATTTTGTACATGTTTTTTCTTTTCTTTTTTCAAAAAGTAATTTTAATTCCTGAGAAATTATAAAATGCATATCAGTTACTGACAATTTGTGTCACTGTTTGTGGTAGTCTATGATTAGTTTATCGTTTGTATCGTAACTTCACATTGGATAGAAATCTCGATAAGAAATTGTTCAGGTAAAATGCCCAACTGTATATTTTTAACTGTCAGCACAAATCATTGGCAAGGAACGGGAAAGCATGAAAACACTCCAGTAAATATAGTTATGTATGTTTCCAGAAATAATGAAAACCTGGAAGGAGCACCTGCATTTTGAGACCCAAATAGAAATGTGCTTGCTTGTCAGTAGAGAGATAAAGAAGTCTTATTGCTTGTGAGTGTCTTGCTACAACTTGGGCCTGGAAGTTGATAGGAGGCACATTACACCTATATAATCATTTCTTATATCCAGCCATGTCTTTCCATGAACTAAATCACAAAAGTGGGCACTTTTCTCAAAACAATAATGGTAGTTTCCCACAATATTAGGACATTTTTAGTTCTGTTAAAAGGCATCACAGATGTAGATATTTCTCAGAAATAAAGTGCTCCCCCCTGCCGATGAGATAGCTGTTGTGTGCATATGAAACAGACTTTCTGTCCACCTTCCTTGAGACATGAGCACGATTACATTGAGGATGATGATTCAGTTGAAGTGTGCGTCTTGATAAGGCTACATTTATCTAAATACATCACTATAAATAAATGAAAATACATGAGTGGCTAAAATAAAGAAATCAGATATATTAGTAAGGTTGCAGCCTTTGGGGAACATGTTATATAAATGCTTGGGCAGATTTTAGATATTTGAAATCTAGAGATGTTTCTGATTCTACCACCCTTAATTCAGCACCAACTTACAGATGCCCCTTGCTTATATAAATTTCTCTTTACATATACTGCCAGCACTTTAGTCCATGGTTTTATCATCACTTGCCTATAATAACATTCTGTTTGGTTTCCTTTTATCCACTCTGGTTTCCCACAGTTCATTGGATCTACAGTGAATCAAAGAGTTCTTTTCAACTACAAAGCAAATAATTATTCCTTCATCACACTACCACATTCTTAAAACATAACGTGACTTCTCATTTCTTTTACAATGGAGATGAAAATTTCAGTGGAGCCTTGGAGCCAATGTATAGTCTCTCTCTGCCTTATCTTAATTCTAATGATATCTCTCTAGCTTTCCCTGTCAGGCATACTGGATATTTTCTGTTGCTGAAATAGATCACATTGTCCATGTAGATTCCACTGCTTAGAATGCATCCCACTTCCTTCCACCCGTAGTCAAGTTCTGCTCATTATGATTTCAGGAGATCATTCATTTTTGTAGAAAAACCTTTCCTGACCCCTGATTAAGTTATGTACTTTGATATTCATTCTTATAGTACCACGTTCCTCTCCTTCAAAGTACTTAACTCCTTTTGAAATTATGAATTCATTAGTGTGATTATTTGATTAACATCTGTTTTTCTCTTAGTCTATAATTTGCATGATGGAAGGTATTTTAGCTTATTTTGCTCTCCTCTGTATCCTCAGGGCATAGCAGAAGCCAGACATCTTTTAAAAGATTCCTAAAATATGTATTTGTTGGAGGAATAAAGCAATGAATGAGTCTCTGCATCTCTTTTATGTATTTGAGAATGGACAGAGAGCATGCCACTCCCTATTTCTTGCATATCACTTTGATCAGCACCAGAGTTTTACAGAGTTTCTGGAGTTATTATATGTCCTTACTCATTGTTTTCAAGTCAACTCCAACTCATGATGACCCTACATAAAGTTCTCAATGCTGTAAATCTTTATAATAAGAATATATTGCCTCATCTTTATCCCAACCCTGACTGGTGGATTTGAAGGACTGGTCTTTCCAGTTAGCAAGTGGCACAACACAACCTGGTATGCCACTACGGCTTCTCCTTATAGGTAACTGTTGCTGTTGTTAAGTGCCATTGAGCTGATAGAACACATAGTAATTCTATGAACGCCAGATCTGAACCTGCCTTATCCTGTATCATCTTCGTGACCTTTGATATTCTTGAGCCCATTGTTATAGTCACTGTGTCAATCTACCTTTTTGGATATCTTCTTTTTCTCTGACCCTGCACTTTTCCCAGTAAAAGGCTTTTTGTTTAACTTTATAAACTATCCCTTTATTGATGTAACAGAACTGGATTGAAGTCTACTTTTATACTCCTACTGAATGTCTAATGGAATGCCAAAAGAATAAAAAGATTTGTCTTGGGGAAGCTGAAGCCAGAGAGCTTCTTGGAAGCAAGGATGGTGAAGCTTTATCCCACATAATTTGGGCATGTGGCCCAGAAAGTTATTCCTTGGAAAGGGACATCATGCTTGGAAAGGTGAAGGAATGGCAAATGAAAGGAAGACACTGAAGCAGTGAACTTGAGTGTGTCAGAGATTGTGTGGTCGGCACAGGAATGGACAGGGTTCAGAACTATTGTCCATAGGGAAGCTATGAATCATATTTGACTCAAGGATGTCTAACAACAACCAGCTAAACTCATCCACTACAATCGATTGTCTAACATTTAAAAATGCTAGCATTTCTAAAGAGCTTCCACCCATTTGCTGGAGAAAAAACGATTCTCATATTCATGTAACTAATCCCCAAATGCCTTTGTATCTCTTTAATAATTTATCCAAAAGAAACAAATAAGGTAGAGGTATCTGTCTTATGATCTTCATTTCACTGCTGAAAATGAGATCAGATCCATTTTTAGTTGGTCATATGAGTTCTTATACATTTTGTTAGTTTCTCTTTATCAAGCAATCTGACAATGACATGACAACAGAAAACTGGCAGTTTCCTCACCTTGATTTATCAGGACTTGAAGGTAATACAGAATAAAATAACAGATATAGAAAATATATGCCCTTTATCATGGTTTAAGAAAGTTAACAAATCACTGACCTGATTTAAAAAATGAAAAAGAAAAATGAAGTCATTTGTGGGACTACAAGTCTCACTAAATTTTTAGCAAAGGTTTAAGAAAATAGAGACCAATAATGAGTTGACCTAATGAGGGATGCTTGATTTCAAGTATTGAAAATTCACTCTGTAAGTCTGAGATAGATACACATATACACACATACACACACAATATTTATAAACTAGAATATATATGTTCTAGTTTATAAAGAAATTAATTAGCAGAAAAATTAGCTCCACATCTTACTAGTCTCTACATTTTATTAATGTGAATTAACTTACTGCTTTCCATAGAGTGTAATGGTATAAAACCATGATTTTGAAATTATTAAGACTTGTTCAATTATGGTCAATGGAAAGAAACAGGAACAACTAAATTTTGAAAATGTGAGTGATTCACGATATTAACAAGAATGGGATGAATGAGTTGAAGTCCTGGAATGAGAGACTCCCAAAAAGCATAGTGAATCTCCTTAGGATGCTTCTATGTGACACCAGATATGACTAGGACTGTGGAGAGTGACAGACAGAGTGAAAATGTCATGCCCAGTAACCATTTTTTGAGCTAATTATCACTGTTTTAAACTTAGCTAGTGGATAAATTTGCTGGCTATGAAATTTATACTCTGCCCTTGCTGTTTTCAGACTTTTTCTTATTTCTATTATGTGTCCTTTTTGCTGTTCTGGTGAGAATCTTGGTCTTTTCTTTTGTACACAGAGTAACTATGACTCTATATGAACCAGTTCAATGACACCTACTATAATCATAGCTCACAAAGATCTCAGAATAAGTCATTTCTAATTCTTCAAACATCAAATATTTCTTTTTATGAGATTAAATGATAGCAATACCTGAACAGATCAGTGTGAGAGTGATTCATGTCCAGAAAAGGGTTGCTTGTTCCTTTACTCACTGAACAATATACACCCAGAATCTCCTGTCTGCTAAGTTTGAGATGCAGTATGAAACATTAAGGGAAGGATACATAGTAAAATGAGATGAACAACTAAAATGAGTAATAAAGAGAAAAGTGAGTCATTTGTATTATTTTCTTGATCTAAGAAGATGATGCTATGATAAAGATTAATGGATACAGGGGGATTAATTGGTAAGACAGTGAAGGGAATTCTAGGTAGGCACAGAAATTATCAAATAGAAATTTGATGTCATGAATTATCTTGTAAAGAGGAGTTAAGAATACCATTCTCTATAGAAAAGGGGGTATAAATTTAAAGATTTTACTGGAAAGAACTTGATATGTTTCAGGAACCCAGGCTCTATGGATAAGTCACATGCTAGAAGAATGTTTATAGGATGATTACTATTTGACTATAGCAATTTCCACGAGCAATGTTATTTAAAACATAATGAATAAGAATGATTATAAGAAACACAAACTATACAAACTTTTACTAGCAAATCAATATAAAATAAAAAGCAAATTGGAGATATTGCTTGAAAGTACAGGTTTTGACAGCTGGAATGATAATTTAAAGAACTCTGGTGGTGTGGTATGTATTGATGTGTTATATTGATAACCAAAAGGTTGACCCACTCTGGCACTGTGAGTCTATTGGTGGGAAAATCCTGGGTAGACTTCTCCCCTTAATATTTACATACAGTCTTAGAATAAAAAAAAGAAGGTCACAACCAACCACTCTTCTCAGGTAGATCTCATACATTCTTTTTCTTTTTGGAATGGTTGGTTGTTTTTTTAAGTTTTGTTGTTTTTTGGGTGGGTGGTGAGTGGGCGGTGGTTTAAGAATTCTTTAAATGCAAAATAAAGGGTGCTATGAAAGTAATAGAAAGTTCTGGACTTACATTGTCAATGATCAGTTGGGGGACAGGAAAATGTACATCATTTTTAAGACTAAAGGTTAAATTGAAAGATAATTTAGGGAAGTGAAGAATGGGTGAATGTTACTAGAGACTTCCAATAAAAGACCTGTTCAAGACATGCTATGGAAGGCTATACTTAGTAATGGGAAAGGGAAGGACACATTTGAAGATTTCTTTATGCCTTCCAACATCATCCATCATCCCTTCAGTCATTAGGATAAGTGGGAGAAAGACTTTGAAAATAGCAGAGCAGTAAAAACCGTGTATTTTTGTAAACATGAATTTCCTCAATATTTGTTTAGAAAAAAATTACAAAACCAATGGATGCTCATCTATACTATCAGGATTTCTATAATCTGCCAATTAATCAATAATATTAACCATCTTCCTTTGAACTTTGTCTTAAAATTTTACTAAAGAAAAATGCATGGAAAGTTTGTAATCTGAAATAGTGGCACAAATTTTGTTATCATTCAACATGGCTTTCAGAAAAAAAACAACAAACCAAACCAAAACCAAAAACATAATTCATGGTCACCCCAGGGAATATTTATTTTGACTTCCTTCTCTTTTCTAGGAATTTATTTTATCTGGATATAGAAAAGTATTTTTAAGTATTTATTTGGAATTATTAGTGTGAAATCAATTAATGCTTGCTAAATAACTAATAGAAAAAGGAAATCTGTAGAAAATTAAATTCCAGAGATGTATCGATTAAACTAATTGTGGTTTGTCCATTTTTTCCCCCTTTGAGAAATCTACTATTTTTAAGATTCAATTAGATATCAGGTATATTTGGTGTTTTGTGGAAAATGTGTTTCTTCTCTGTTCCTACTGTTTTAAGTTAGCCATAAAGTTCTTATAATAAATTATACACATAACAAAGTCCTGTCTCTCAGCATCACTGCTTTATTTCAAGGTCCATGTATTTCAAATTTTAATGAATCTCAGTGAGACAGAAAAATTACTGCAATTCTCATTAGGCCAAGAATTACATACAGATTTTCTCTATCACTCCCTCCAGTTAGAGGTCCAAAGTTTCTTGTGACTATTTCTACCCATAAATTCCATAAATGTGGGTCTTCTAGGAGAGTTTCAAGCTTGGCATATGTATCAGTCTGGTTCACGAAAGTTGGTAGAATCTTAGTAATGATATAATCTGGCTCTGCAATTTATACAATACTTTGCTTGGATGGAACATTCTCTCAAAATAGGAAATTCAAAGGCGTACTCTACAAGAAGACCCCAGATGAGATGGATTGATACAGCAACTGGGGCAATGGGGGTAGAATGTCTGAGTCAGTGTGACAGGCTTCAGACCTGTTGTATGTAGGGTCACTATGAGTCATAATTGACTTGATGGCACGTAACAACAATGACAACTCTAAACACATCTTCACTTGAAACTAAAGGCTCTGTAATATTTTCTAATTTCTTTTCATTGTGTGTCTTAAGTGCCCAATATGTACTGTACTGAATGACATTCTTGTCTATCATTATTCTTAGGGAGAGAGCATCAGTGAAGCAAGCACACATATCTCTGCATGAGCTGCTTTGACCATGAAAACATGGCCACCTCCACAAACCATTTGGTTCTCAATGAGCCAGAAAGTCTGTGCTGGGTAAATAAACACAAAAACAGTGGTTTAGAAACAAACACTGCAAACAGTTGTGTTTACAATGCCCCAAAGCCCCAGAGGCCCTGTATAATTCATTACAAACTTTTAGTAGTTCCTTATACTAGGGAAGAATTTGCTATTTTAAGTTATTTAGTACAGTTGTGAACAAAAAATGCCACCTCCACAAATCATAAAAGCTTTTACAGACATTTCTACTGTGGACATTGTCACATATGCTGTCTTAACTGCTGAGTAAAGAATTTTCTTTTTTTTTTTTTTCTCTTAAGGCTGAAGAAATAAGGTGTAAATTTTAATAGATATTTTATATGCATTTTCTGGAAACTTCTTATTAATGAAGGTTATTTCCTGAACAACTCTTCTTTTTCCTCCCTGTGGTCATCACCTACCACTTACCTGATTAGGACTCAAAAGGAAACATAAATTTAGCCTGTTGGAGTATTCCAATTCACATCTGAGTACATCTATCTTACCAAACAGAGTGTTATGCATTCCTCTTGTCCTCCCTCCTGCTTGTAGAGGTGGAGATTTATGCTGTAATCTCCTAGCACATTTGAATTAGAGATGAGTGCTGATGATAACTGTCTCCAGGTTGAAATTATAAAGTTAAAAAACTTGGACCAGCAAATCTTCCTCTCCTTTCACTCCAGGATTCACTTTCCATGATGCCAAAATTATATTTATGATGATCATGTTATTTAGAAACCTTATTTTATTTATGTTAAATACATTTCTACCACATTCTCCTGCATTTTGATTAGTTAATACTGCAAAGCATCTCAATAAGGTAAGGGACTGGATGATGATTAATCTCCAGATGAAGAGTGGTTCTTACATCTAAGTTTACATGTATCTCTTGCGACACACACATATGCACATACACTTTTTTCATTTTAGCAACTAAATAAGAAGTTTTTTAAGTTTTGTATTCAAATATTTCTCTTCACACATGCTTTCTTGAACCATCCAATTAAAAGCAACATGTACTCTCTCTTTAAAATTCACAGTTGTGTATAATGAAGTTCCTATCTCTTTAAACAATTAATTAATATAGTCATTAATAATTACCTGTATCTGTTTATACGAGAAAGGCCATTATACACATTATACATCATCAGATTTTTATCCTCCCCATACAGGTCAGAATAAAGCCTTATTAATTTAAATAGGAATACTGTAGAGTAAAATGGCTACTTGTTCAGTCTGGCAAAAATGGTTCTAAAGTGTTTAGCAAATTAATTCAGAATGAGAAGGACAAAGGAGAAACAAAATATGTTCAGATAATTTCTTTCAGAGCAAAATACCCTACAGTTATTTGGAGAGAAATACCACGATAAACTGAGGAGATCTTTGAAAGCATTTCTCACAGCAGTGATTCAAAGACTGATCTAGAATGTTGCCTATGAGTTAATATTTCTCTGCATTTCTCTCTCTCTCTCTCTCTCTCTCTCTCTGTATATGGTGGAGGAAGAATATATTTTAAATCATACCCGCAGTCTATAACTTAATGCTGAACTTTAGAGTACATAAAATATATCTGAGACATGTTGTTGTTGTTGTTATGTATTGTCGAGTCGTTTGTGACTCATAGCGACCCTATGTACAACAGCCCTAAACCCTGCTCTATCCTGTGCTAATCTCATTGCCTCTGACAAACCCATCCCGAGTACCCCAGTCACTGAATCAATCCACCTAATAGAGGGTCTTCCCCTCCTACGCTGTCCCTCTACTCTACCCAGAATGATGTCCCTCTCTAGAGAACCTGTCTCTCCTTACAACATGTCCAAAGTATGTCAGATGAAGCCCCAGAATCCTTGCCTCCAAGGAGCAGCCTGG
>NW_006399782.1:16063840-16069140 GCF_000299155.1 Elephantulus edwardii | reverse complement strand
GACGATACATAACAACAACAACAACATCTTTTACTTACCATAATAGAATCTCAAATTTGGGACTGAGCAGTTTGATGCTTAAACTACTAGGAGACACAAACTCAACTAGGGTTTGAAAGCAATTGGTCTAGAAATATATTTTCCCTAATCTGCTTTAACATTAAATCATCTGAAGTACATATAACAATTATGTATTACAGAAAATACAATTGTGAGATCTGAAGAAAATCCCAATGTCAATGACCTAGGAATTTTTTTTAAGAAGCTTCTGTACCATTTGATAAAATAAACCCTTAGGCAAGTGATGAATCTTTTTCTAAACTATTCATAGTGTTTCCTTATATGAATAAAAATATCTTTTTCAGAATAATGCAAGGCAATACTTATTTTCTCAGCTTTAACAAAATTATAATAACTTTCATTATTCCATTCATAAATAAATATATACAAAATAATAGTGCATCCGTTTTCTAAATTATTTTTCCTGATTAAGATATTAGCCCTGTGGCTAAGTGTGGCATGCTGTAAATGCGTGGAATTTCTAGTCACCAGACCTAAACTCTGACACTCTTGTGCTTGTAGGCATGGAAGGTTACCCTATCTCCTGAATATTTCATTTCATTTTACAAAAGGGATCATGTTTCCTAACTTTCAAGTTAATTTGTGTAACAAAATAGAATGCAGTGTGAGCCCTAATGAAAACATAATTATCATTTCTTTAATTGGAGCCCCTGGGTGATGTAATGTGTTAAATGCTGAGCTACTACTTTGTTGCCGGTTAAGCGCATCTAGAGATGCCTCAGAAAACAGGATTGGTGGTCAGTTTCACAAAGATCACCACCTTGAAAATGTAGGAGCTCAAATCTCCTCTGCATGCAGGGAGTTGGCATGAGTCTGAATTGACTTGATGGCATCTGGCTTTCCTTATTATGTAATGTTGGGTGCCATCAAGTCAGAACGGACTGACAGCAATACTCCAAAGAGTTTTCAGAGGCTGTAAGTCACGCAGGAGGAGATTTCTGATCTCTCTCCCTCGCTTGCTGGTGGATTTGAAGTGCCAGAGGTGAATGAACAGCACACATCCTTACCTCTCAGCCACCAGAGCACGAGCTGCCTCATTCTTGTCTAGGTCTGCAGTACAGATACCAGTACAGTTACAGAGACTAGGTCTGCAGTACTCCCTACTATAAAACAGCAGCAACAGAGGACATGCCACCTCTCTTTAACCCTCCTCACTTGCACAAAATATAAAACAACATTCTTAAATTCTCACATATTTTATTAAACAAAGTATTACATTTGGAGTGAAAACAAGTAGATTAGCTGAATATTTCATAAACTACTCTGAGCTCATTGTTTGTGCTTGTATTATGCTGAAAAGAACAATTTTGTGTAAGTATAGTGCATGCTCATGAAGCAGAAAATTATAAAGTCTAAATTAAAAACCACTCAGTGGAGTCACTGTTGCTGTTTTTAAGTATTTATTATTTCTATTTTCCTAGAAATATACATACATTATTTATTAATTGGCATACTTTTTCATGCAGTGCTTTTTTGGTGTGATATTATATTAGAGACTTCTACATTTTACAAACATCTTTGGGAAAAGGAAAAAAAAAAACACACACCATGGTTAAAAGCCCCTTAATATGCAAGTATATAACAGGTGGAATTTTAGCATGTTTCTGTTTTGCTGTTATAAGGAGTTTTACAATGCATATTATATTATTTTACTATATCTTTAACTGTTGGAGTTGGATCATTGGGTCAAAGAGAAGAAAGATTTTTAAAGATTACAAAACATATCTCTCAATTCCTTTCCAGAAAAATGTTGTGTTTTTTTCTAATTTTCCTTTTTTATTTTTACGTGTACTGTCAAATCAGATCTGCCTGGTACAGTAGGAAATTGCCCGCTCCTTCTCCAGCAGAGCATCTGGTGGATTTGAACCATGTACCTCTGGAATTGCAGTGCAGCGTCTTGCCACTAGGCCACAAGAACTCCCTTGAAAAATGTTGGGTTTTTTAAACTCTCCTATTCCTTCCTTCTACTAACAAAAAAATTCCACTACATCTAATCTCAAAGTTTGAAGCAATATTTTATTTATTTTTAAGGTTTGCCAAATTAAAAAAGCCTGAAAATATTTCCTTTGTGTTACCATTTATTATTGTTAAGGTTGATATTTTTTCCATTTATTCATTGTCCACTTCATATTTGAGGTACAATGTTATCTACTTTTTTTCAATAAACAGTAATAATCATTAGTAATTTTTTGTCATCATGTATCTTTTTTCTTTTTCACAAAATTTTTTTTGGTTTTTTAATTTTAATATCTTTTTAATTCATTCAACCAATGTTTACCATGTAAACCAATGTTTATATTGGTATAAGTTGAAAATTAATACATAGACTTTTCTGGCTATGTATTTCCCACACTGAAATAAACCACTATGGTTACTTCTGACAATAATGCTTGTTTATAAGGATATATTAGTCTATTCATTAATATTTTTCAATTTTTTTATTAAACTTTTCATGAATTCAAAACCTTGAAAGAATTGTACTATAAACAACTGATATCTACAAGTTACTTTGTTATAGTTAATAATGGATCATTTTTGCTTTATCACAAAGGTACCCATCAATTGGAAAAGTTTGTAAACTTCTATTGCTATGTGCCAGCATCATTCCTGACTCATGGCAATCTGGGGTAGAGCACAATGAAATGCTGCCTGGTTCTGTTCTAACCGAATTGTTACCACATTTGTCTGTGTCCGTTGCTGTACCCACTTTGTCAACCAAACTCATTAAAGGTCTTCTTTTCCTCTTACCTTCTGCTCTGTCAAGCATTATTTCCTTCTCTTAGATACATGTATATCCCAATACATGCACCAAGTACTCAAAACAAAGTATTCTAATTGTATTTTTTTGAAAACAAATGTATTATTTCTTCTGTCAGTACACTGTCAGGGCTTTCAAATACATTTCAGACAGTTGAATACACCATACCTAGGGTCAGATGCACCTTAAGTCGTCAAAGTGACATCTCTCACTCTATTTATTTCTCACTTTAAAAAGAACTTTTACAAATATAAAAATTCTGTAACTTTACTAACAAATGGGTATTGTTAATTAAGTTTCTATCTAACCCTAGTATAAAAGCCTAATGATCACGCCAAGATGATGAGGCAGTTTTTGAGGTGAATCTCGCTGTTCTCCCAAATCTGTAAAGAACTGCACATATTGGGGCTGGGGGGAGGGCAGAATTTTTGCAGCATATTTGCATAATTTATTATATTCTGAATTTTCTTGACTGCTGCTTCCATGGTCACTGATCTTTTTTACTGTTATTTATGGTGTTGCTATTTTTTCTTCTTTATCTTGAAGTGTCATCCCCACAGAAATTATATCAGCATTTCTAGTCATCTTCACTTTTTAGCTATCAAGGTTGCATCATCATTCAGACTTCCAATTTATTTCTTATACTCAATTCTTTTAAAGCAATCTCACTCTTAGTAATTTAATATAAGGAAATAATTGTTGAATGTAAATTTCACAAAAACTAGGTGATTTTCTGTCTCACTTTCTATTCGATCCAAATCTAGAACAGAGCTTATCCCATCAAAACTCTCACTAGATACTTACTGAATAAATGTTCTCAGCGGCAGACATATCTTTTATCACACTAGAAAAATAATAACTTTTTGTGTGTTTGCTGAGTGACCTCAGACTGAAAACCCAGCGTATGAACTAGACTCAGAACTGACTCGTAGCTGATCCTCCAGCAGGTTTTGAGAGATTGTAAGTCATACAGGAGGAGATTTCCCATTTTTTTATTTCAGAGGAGCTAATGGATTCAAACAACCTTCCTTTCTGTTTCTATTTCAAATCCTTAGCCACAGGCAATCAGCTTTTCTTAAAATGAGGTAGGTCAGACACAAATGAACAAAAGCATATACATCATACCATTTACATGAAATACCAAGAGTAGAGAAGTAGATAGAGACCAAAGTTTACTAATGGTTATCAGGGATGAACAGAGCAGAAGAGGAAACCAGCTGTGTTGCTTAGGATGGCTCTGAGTTTCTCTTAAGATTGGGAGAAAGTCTGGAAAGTGATGACAGTGATTGTTGAACAACATGATAAATCCAATGGTGGTGAAATAAGAAACATTTTGTTATTTGTAAGGATTCTGAAGCTTCGTCTGGCCTACTCTGAACATGTTGCCATGAGGAACCAGACCTTGGAGAGGGCTGACATGCTTGGGAGGGTGAAGGGTCAGCACAAGAGAGAAAGACCTTCAATGGGAGGGATTGATTCAATAACTGGGGTAATGGGAGAAGATGTGTCAGAGACAATAAGTTTGGCACAGGATAAAGTGGAGTGTAGGGCAGTTGCACATAAGGTTACTATGAATCACAAGTGACTTGACAGCACATTACAACAACAAATATACTTATCCACTTTTTTTTAAGTGGAGAAAAGGGACTTCTTAAAGGTATTTGAGCTTCAAATCCATAAAATCTACTTGTCCCAAAGCAGCACAGTGTATTCTAGCAGCCAGGCAGCTCTAACGGGTTTGTTTAATAAGTGTGTTAAATTGCTGAGAAAGTGTGCCTTAACATATTATAGACATCAAATATCTTTTATCTACAAATAAGCAAAGACTCTGCAGATACAGTGACTTAACTTCTGGGAAACATTTTGCATCATTTAACGACAGTCATCCCACATCTAAGAAGGAATTAGAATTCAAAACAGTTTCACTTCTTTCGAGAAGATGATGAGCTAATGCTGAAATGCCTAAGACGACGAAAGAATAAAAGAAAATGTTGCAAGTGAAAGTATCTGACAAAATTGGAGAAGAGTGTGTCATGGCTTGTAGAATTTATCTCATTGAGGAAGGAGTGGGAAAAAGATGCATGATACATCAAAAGGGGGAGAAAAAAGAAGAAGAAAAAAAAATCTGTCTTGAATCCTCTGAGTCCAGATTGCCTGGGTTTGCAAAAATGCAGAAACAAGCTAATTACTGTCTGTCTTTTACTCTTCTAGTAAGGAACAAAGAGAGAAGAGTAACAACACAATATTTTCTCCAATTACTAATGAAGAAGTTTCACTTTCCCTATTTTCAAATCTTAGAGCAACCTATCCAGGTACAGTTAAAGTCACTTGAGACACTCGAAAAAAAGAAAGTGATATACAGAACCTGCCTGTAGAGGAGGAATGTACTGATGTAAAATGATCCCCTAGGTGATTCTAATATACAGACAGAAGTGGAAAACATTAGAAGACAGAATTTATG
>NW_006399782.1:16062349-16063648 GCF_000299155.1 Elephantulus edwardii | reverse complement strand
TGCTGCCTTTTGGAATCTTCTGTTCAGCTCTTTAGTGTCTTGAATTCTTCCTTGTTTTTTGGCTTCTCTACATTCCAGTGCAATCTTCAGAGTTTCTGATATGACTCAGAAATATGCATGGTTCATATGCTTTTCACATAATGCTGATATAGTTGGGCTACAGGTGTTTGGTTTTTGGTGGTGTTCTTTTTTTTAAATTTGGTTTTTTAAAAAGCCTTTAAGGAACTGCATTCCCAAAGGCATGGGCTTCAAATTCACCACATTCTTTACTGGAGAAGGAGGGGCAATCGCCTCCTGTGCCTGTCAGATACAATTCCACAATACACAACAACAACAAGCCTTTATGGTATGTTGTATTTCTGGGAATATAAAAGCACACACACACTTACATGTGTGTGTGTGTGTGTGTGTATAGATATATATATTTATCTGTCCTATAAACCCTTCAGGGGTATAAGTAAGAGAACTGAAAATTATTAACAATAACAGCATTTATAAGAATAAAGACATATAAGAGTAGAAATAGATTTGAAAGTTGAAATTGGAGGACCACAAAATTCTGGATTCTGCCCTTAATCTGATTATAAAAAAAATATGGCTAGCTAATGAGGGAAATGGTGTTCTTCTAAATTGAGAGTAAAGAAAGAGAAAGAGATATAGAAAAGAACAAGTAAAAACTATAGTTGAGTGGGGAAGATGTGGGTCTTTATGACAGCATGACCTCTGAGCTCCTCAGCTTGAAGCCTTGGTAGGGTAGGTCTTGGCACATCCCTGACAGTGCATGATGGATATTACCTTTTCATGTTTTAGTAAATGTATATTAATATTTTTAAATTTTAAAAACTTCATAAATTAGGATTGACATATCCTCCATAGACTAGTAGTGGAACATTTATCTACTGCAAATTTTAATAGTCTCAGGTGAAGGATTGTTTACCATCCCTTCCCAATGGTTCCCCTCAATATTATTGGCCCCTTAATCATCTTCAAAGGAAAAAAAAAAACACCCAAAACCAAAACAAACTAGTGATGTGGTAATTTTCTGGTTTGGGTTTTTTTGTGTTTTTGGTTTTTTGTTTTGTTTAGTTTTTGTTATACAAGCATAAATTTAGAGTTCAATGCCAGACATAACAGATTTTTCTGAAATTTTAATTTAAAATAATGTCTAACTATCATCCAGATATATGCGCCAACAACCAGAGCCAAAGAAGAAGAAATAGATGATTTCTACCAACTCTTACAGGCAGAGATAGATCGAACATGCAATCAAGATGCACTGATAATAATGGGCAACTGGAA
>NW_006399782.1:16052134-16055740 GCF_000299155.1 Elephantulus edwardii | reverse complement strand
TTTTTTTTTTTTTTAATTTAGGTTGTTTATTTTTCATTTCAATGAACATCTACAGAGATTTTGGAATTCCATTCATTCATTGTTGCACCCTTCTCACGAACAAAATAAGCCAAAGTCAGTTACAGGAGCACCTAGCCTCTTGCCTATTAAACAGGCTCCTGTGTAAGTAATACTTTAAATGGTCTTGGATGAAAATGAAACCATGTATTTAGTCCAGAAAGACAAATTAAAGTTGAATGGAGAGGTAAATTTTCTTTGAACTGACTTTTTTAAAAATTTTAAACAAAAAACTCACAAATTTGAGATCTCTTGAACTTTGTTGTTTGTTATGTCCTGTCAAGTCACCTGAGACTCACAGCTACCCTATGCATACCAGATCAGAAATCTTGTCCTATCCTGAGCCAGTCTCATTGTCTCTGAAACACCTAACCTTATTACCCCAGTTACTTTGTCAGTCCATCTTATCCAGGTTCTCCCTCTCCTGTCCTCTACCTCTACCCTTCTAAGAATGCCCTTCTCCATGGCCCTTCCTGGCAACATGCCTAAAATATGTGAGGCAGAGTTTCAAAATCCTTGCCTCTATGAAGCATCATGATTTCACCCTCTCCACGTAAAATCTGTTTGCTGTCTTAGCAGTTGATGGATTATCCAAGACTCTTCTCCAGCACCACAACTCAAAGGCATAGATCCTTCTTCTGTCATCCTTAGTCATTGTCCAGCTCTGTGATGCATAGCTAGTAATTGCAAAGACCATGGCCTGGATCTTTAGTCTCCAGACTGACATTGTTGCTCTTTTACACTCTGGAGGTGTCTCTGACAGCAGATTTTCCCAATGCAATTTGTATTTCGATTTCCTGACTGCTGGTGCCAAGAGTGTTGATTACGGAGCTGAGCAAGCTGTACTTGTTAACAACCTCAATCTTCTCTCCATCTATCATGGTGCTGCCAATTGTTAGAATCTTAATCTTCTTGATGTTGAGCTTCAACCAATATTGAAGCATACAATCCTTGCCCTTCTGCAGCAATTATTTAAAGCCTTCTTTATTTTTAGCAAGCAAAATTGTTAATAAATCTTCCTCCAATTCTGATTGCCACATTCTTCCTCATAAAGCTCAACTTCCTAAATAATTTGTTCCACATATAGATTGAAAGAATATGGAGAAAAAAATGCACCCCCAACACAATTCTTTCCCAATTTTGAATTATACAATGTTTCCTTGCTCTGTTCTGATGACTGCTACCTGGTCCAAAATTTTGTATAAGCACATTTATGTGTTCTGGAATTCCCATTTTTCTCAAGGTTAAGCTGTTGTGATGGATATAGTCAAATGCCTTTGCATAGTCAATGAAACACAGATAAACATTCTTCTGGTATTCTCTGCTCTTAGCCAAGATCCATCTGGCAATGGTATCCCTAATGCCACAATCTCTTCTAAACTCAGCTCGTACTTCTAGTAGTTCCCTGTAGATGTACTGTTCCAGTAATTTTCAGAAAGATTTTGCTTGCATGACATATTCGTGACATTGTTTGATAATATTTCCACACTCTACTACATCACCACTTTTTCAAAAAGGAATACATACGGCTCGCTTCCAACCGGTTGGACAGGTAGCTATCCTCCAGATCACTTTACACGATCTGCTGAGCACATCCAGGGAAATATCTGTTAAAATATTTCAGTTGGTTTGCCATCAGTTTCTGGGGCTTTGTTTTTGACCAGTTCCTTCAGAATAGCTGAATTTCCTCCTTTATCACCATTGCCTCCTGATCATATGTCGTTTCATGAAAATCTGTGTCGACTAGTTCTTTTTGGTACAGTAATTCTGTGTACTCCTTCTATCTTCTTTTGTTGCTTCCTGGATCATTCATTATTCTGTCTATTGTATCCTTAAGTGTTGCTACAAGGCTTGAATTTGTTCTTCAGTTCATTTAGCTTCAGAAATGCTGAGCTTTTGATTTTCTGACTCCAGTTCTTGACACATTTTATTATTACACTTTGCTCCATCTTCCTGAGCTGCCCTATGAAATCTTCTGCTTAGCTCCTTGATTTCCTGATCTCTTCCCCTTGCTTTGGCTTCTCTGCATTCTAGGGCAATTTTCAGAGTCTCTGCTGACATCCATCTAGGTCTCTTCTTCCTCCTCTGTCCTTGTAATGACATCCTGCATTCTTTATGGATGATATTCTTTGTATCTTCCCACAGCTCATCTGGTTTTCATTCATTTAAGATAGATATGTATTATATATATGTTTTATAAACTAGAAGACAGTTTAAAAACTAGGGTGAGGATATCAGCAAGAGCTGCCTAAATCTAGTGGTCTGAGGAGACAGTGAGTTGAAACTGTAAACATTTTAAGTAGGAGCTGAGCACTTAACTACCGCACCACCAACACTCCTCAGTTTATTTACAACCACTTATAACAGGTGGCCAATGAACAAAGCAGATCATGTCTTTCAATTGTGGTGTTGGCAAGAATTTTTATTATGTACTGTAAAAAAAGCAACAACCCAAAACAAACCCCAAACAAATCTGTTACAAGGAAGTGCAACCAGGGTGCTTCCCAGAGGCAAGAATGGCAAAGTGTCCTCTTACATACTTTGGGCATGTTGTCAAGAGGGTTCCTTCTTTGGAAAAGACATCATTCATACTGGTGGGAAAGATGAGAGTCTGAGAAAGAGAGAAAGACTCCCCAAAACATGAATTACCATAGTGACTGTAACAATGCGCTTGAGCATGGTGGAAATAGAGATGATTGTGCAGAATAGAGCAAGGTTTTACTCTGTCATTTATAAGGTTTTACTTTGTCATTCATAGGGTCTCTGTGAGTCATAGTGTATTTTATAACACTTAAAACATGATTAAAAAGGTGAATAGTTTAATATGTTATGTTTCCCCCCTCACTCATTTAGACCCGTTTCATATCAGAAATTAACATCACGGATTATATACATATTTATGTTACTTTAACTATAATGTCAAATTCCTTGCCAGAGGCATTTGCAGAGTTACAATATTCCAGAAACATATGAAATACCAGTCTCATGGGTATTTCATCTTCTAATATAATAGTTGCCCAAAAAAGTGGCATAACGCATTTCTTAATTTCCATATGGCTCACTGGTGAATAGGGAATACTTCCCACACTGTATATTTATTGATTTGCCCATTTATTTATTTATTGGTGCCTCCATTTAGAACATCATAGAACTTTTTTTATGTAGACCTTTTCACTGTTGTAGTTAGTATTTCGATGATGTTAAGTCAATGACTCTCTTCACAGCTAAACTGACCACTTCTTTCATTTTCTTTTTTTGGCCACTATTAAGGGCAGTTTTATGCCTGCCTATTTCAATAATGTTTTCCTGATGCAACCTAGGGAACTCTGGTAACCTGGTGTAAAGAAGTTGCGCTGCAGTCCCAAAAGCAACTGGTTGGGATTCACCAGGGGCTCTGCAGGAAATCTCCCATGTGTTTAACTGCCTCTGAAAACCCTGTGGAGGGCCAGCTATGGGTGAGTTCCAACTTAACAGTACACAACAAAAACAGTGCCATCTGCACGCCTGGGCCATGATTTATACAAACATGTTGTTGTTGTTGTTATGTGC
>NW_006399782.1:16046450-16051834 GCF_000299155.1 Elephantulus edwardii | reverse complement strand
TCAAAGGCATCAGTTCTCCTTCTATTCTCCTTGGTCATTGTCCAACTCTCTGATGCATAACAGGTGATTGCGAAGACTATGGCCTGTATCAGATGCACCTTAGTCTCCAGAGCGACACCACTGCTCTTCAGCACTTGTATGCAAACATACATACTTTGAAAGAGATATTGACTTCTTATATTCCCTGGAGAAAAATATCCAGTTCATTTTATTACCTTTAAGGTGTTGTATCAGTTGTTGCTTTGCATTCTATAAGGCAGTAACAAACTAGGAAGTGACAACCACAAAATCATATTTTATTGTTTTTATAATAATTCATCTTCTACTTCACATAAAGTTTCACTGCTAACCTAAAGTCCACAGCAATCTACTGGTGGATTAAACGTGGGAGACAGACTGGCAACCACCTCTCATGCAATTTGCAGCCTTGGAAACCCAGTTGGAGATCAGCTGTGACTTGACTTTGAATCAATGTGGTGATGGGGGCGGGATCGATTTCCACAGCGCATTTTCAGAATGAAAAAAAATGGTCATTTGACTAGTGCGGATCTAGGAAACTATCCTGGAAGAGATGGGTTCTCTGCAGCCGAAAACCTTTTCAAAGATAGAGAGTCTTGAGGTAGCTTCTGTGTTGCAGGTTGTGTTGATAACTGTTTCAAAGAGGGAATGGACCCAAGTGGAATAACCTGTGCTCTCCAGGCGATAATGAATTCCTAATTAAGCCTAGTGAAGGGATGATTTTAATTTGTACAATACCTAATTGTTTAGAATCTGGGTATCTTTGAGAACACATCCCTCTAGGATATAAAACAACAGTGAAAAATAGGTCACGTGCTCCTGGAGCAACTAAACACTGTATTTACTCATTGTTATTGCTACTTCTTCCCTCCTCACAATTTTAAAGAGAAAATAAGGGGTAATTTTTTTTCTCCACATAATTCTCTCTGTCATGCTGCCTTTGTTAGGACAACAGAAGCCAAAAGTAGATTTCAAGCAACTCTGTAGTGTTTTCTTAAAGATTAGTCCAGTGGAAAAATCTTGAATTGGTGGTCCTGTGTACTCAGATCCGTGTTACAAAATATTTGAGATTTCTCTTTTCATGTTATAAACAACATGTTTTTCTAAATGTTGTTTGTATTATTGTTTTAAAAATACTAAAGGAAACTATGATGTGTGCATCTGAGGCAAACTATTCTTGTCAAACCCTGCTGTTCCTATGGGCTGAGAAGCATCACAATAAATTGTCCCTTGTCACCACCTGTGGAAAGTCTGATTAGCTCTCCAGCATTCTGATCTATAGAAATAGCCCTTTCCTTACCATTTCAGCGCCCTCTCTTGAAAACAGCAAGCTTGCTGCTCTGTTCAGACTCTACTGTGACTTCCCTCCCCCAACATTTCCTACGGGATTTTGATGATTTTTGAATACACAAAGGAACCAAAAAAACTTTCAAAAAAATCCCTAACTCTAGACTTGAATAAGGAGTTGGTTGATTTAAGTATCTAGCACCTGAAGTGAGCAAAGTCCCTTAGTATTAAACAAATACTGTGACTGGTTTTTCTTTCTCTTCTTACTTTTTAACTCCCTCTTCTCTCTCACCCATTCTCCTTTTTTATCCTTCAGCACATATTTCTGTATAAGTTTATGTAAATAAAATGGAGGCACAATTGAAACCATCACTAATGATATATGCAATTTGGTATTTATTGTATTATAATCATGATTAATAAACCATATATTTCTTGATTCACTGATGCCACATTTGGCACCAGGGTTTAGTTAATGGTGTTTTTTGGGTTTGTTTGTTTGGTGTTTTGTTGTGGTTTTTTTTCTCAATAAATGTTAAAACAAATTTTAATCATTTAAAGCTTTGCAGTCCAGTAACTAACTCCCAGCCCTTTGTGGCTATTTGGCACTTGGAATGTAGCTTGTTAAATGGAGATGCGCTATATATGTCAAATAATCGCTGTCTTAGGGGATTGATATGAAAAAGACAGAAGTTATTCCATTAACATTTTATGCTGATTCTATATGAAAACAAGAAGACAATGAATAAACTAGGTAAATGAAAACAAAACAAATTAAATAAACGTTTTGCTGTTGAACGACTTCTGACTCATAATCACCCTCATTATGAGGAGAGATTGGGGTTTTCCATAGGATTTCCATAACTGTAATGATTTTTTTTTAAAATTGTGGGTTGAGGGAATATTTACAGAAAAAAAATGGCTTGCCAATCAACAAACCATCCACATTATGTTTATTCAAACACACTAATAGTCACCACATAAATACAGTACTCTTCCCACTCTCCTCGTGTGTTTCCTATTCTATTCTTTCTTTTCTTTTCACTTCCCGCCTCTGTGTTTTATTCCTGGGCAAATGCTTGTCGTCTTGTTCTAAGGACTGTGCTGCTCGCTGGTGTAACTGACAACCTCAGAGGCTCATTTATTTTCCTCCTGGAGGTTGTTGTGAGGTGATTTCTAGGCTTCGAGGGTGAGTAGCAATGAGTCTCAGGGAAACCCTCAGTCTCTACTAGAGTAGTAAACTTGGTTTATCATGCTTTTTTTAAATGAAAATTTCGTGTTTTGTTGGACAGTTTTCTCCCATTCGATCAAGGAAAGAGTAATCACCACTGGTAGCCAGAAACCATTTTGTTTCATTTAAATGAAACAGCCTTAGATGGCTGTTTGTAAGCATTTAAAACTCATCATGACTTACCTAAGTCGGAGGTGCAACATTGTCTTTGTGGATCCTGTTACAGCAATTTGCTTTGATGTCTCCATCACTAAAGTCCTAATTGTCAGATCTGGAGACTCAGACCTTGTGGTTGTTTAGTGATGGCTAAAGTGTTCTTTTTTTTTTAAGTTCTTTATTATTATCATTAATTTTAATGAACATTTACAGAGATTTTGGATTTCCAGTCTTCATTGTTGCACTTTTCTCCCTGCCCACCCCTCCCACCCCAGTTCACTCTTCTCTTTGAAAAGTAAAAGAAACATTCTTTCTTTCATTGTTACACAATCCCTCCCCCAAGATCCACTCCACTAAGTAGCCTTCATTCTGGTCTCTTATCATGACAATAGTACCTAATCACATATCCCTTTTAAAAAGTTTTCTCCCGGCTAAAGCTTTCTTACATTTGAACCCAGTATTATCAATTATATGTTGCTGTTGCTGTTACGTACTTTTGAATCAGAACCAACTCACAGCTTACCTTCTAGTGGGTTTTGAAAAGCTATCAACTAGGAAGATAATTCACATCTTTCTCTTGAGGGGCAGCTTATGTATTCAAACCTGTGCGTTGGCAGTGCAATTCTTTACCACTAAGCTGTTGTTGTGGTGGTGGTGGTGGTGGTGGTGATGGTAGTGGTGTACCATCAAGTTGGAACAGACCCGACCTGCCAGTGGGTTTTCAGAGGCAGCTATTCACACAGAAGGAGATTGCCTGTCTTTCTCCCATGGAACAGCTGGTGGATTCAAATGGCATATATTTTGGTTGCCATGTCACTCCTTACTGCTAGGCCACCCAAGCTTCCTACTAAGCCACTGTGTCGTTTGTGCTGTGTTCCACAGAGTTGGATCTGACCCACAGCTGACCCTGCTGAAGGTTTTCTGAGGCAGTTAATTGCATGGGAGGAGATTGCCCATTCTTCTATGGAGCATCTGGTGGAATCAAACCACGTGCCATCAGGATTGAAGCACAGATTCTTGGCATTAGACCACCAGAGCTCCCGCTAAGCCACTAGAGTTCCCTATTTACTATATACATGGATCTTTTTCAGTACACATGGAGACATACTATCTATCACGTCTGCATGGTCACGAGTGTGGTTTTATCATCATCGTAAAAGAAGCAGACTGTACAGAGTCTGCTACTAGAGAGTGAGTGGCTATGGGTTCAAGTTGCTGACCATTTTGGGAGCAGAAAAGCAGTAAATCAGTGTGCCGCCAGGGATCCTTATTGTATAAACTACTTCCAGCTCTTTCCTTTTAAAAAAAATATACTTACTAGAAAATTTTAAATCACTTCATTTTTCTATTGTATATAAGATGTAGATAGACATTGTTTTGGGGGATCAGTGCTGATGAAATTCACCTCAAAAAGAATGATTGAGATAGTTCTACCTATTACCTTCCTCTAGCACTCTATAAAGAAACACTGGTGGCCTAGTGGGTGAGGAATTGTGCTCCCAACTATAAAGTAGGTGATTTGAATCCACCAATGCTCTGTGGAAAGATGAGAAATTTCTTCCTACACATTTTCCAGACTCTGAAAATCAGCTATGAGTTGGTTCTAAGTCTATAGCAAAGAGTGAACATTCTACAAACTTTCTGTGCAGGCAGAATGTCAATTAGAAAGCATAACTCTCAGGAAGCAAACTGTAGATAAAGAAAGTTATTGTGTGCCAATGAATCAGTTTCTACTTTTGCTAACCCTGTATGACGGAGGAGACTGCTCCATGGGATTTTGTAGGTTTTCTCTTTCTGGGAAGTGAGGTCTGGTAACCTAGTCCATAGGATGTTTTGCTGTTAACCCAAGTGCCATAGCTCACTGCTTGAATAAACCAGAAGTTCTGCAGGAGAATTAAGATCAATCTTCTTCAATTTGATATACAGTATTGGAAACCTGATGAAGAGTCAGTTATGCGTTAGTTTTGATTTAAAGGTCAAGATTTTTAATTTTTAATTAGCTCTTTATGAGAGTAGATTAGCAAGTTTTCTTTTACGCAGCAAGCCATCAGTGTTTACAAATCCCCAACCCTTGGTTAGTAATCAAGTACTTAACCAGAGCTCCAGAGAATAAAGAAGGAACTTTCTCAATCCTCCTTGCCTTAGTGTTAAAACATGCTATTTTCCACAAGGCAAATGTATAAAAATCCAGTGGTAACTTGATACAGTAATTACCTTAGCCTTGATCCTTCAAGCATTTCTCTACATCCCATTGTTGACAAAATGTTTAGAAAGATCTTCAAGTAGGAACTTGCATAATATTCTATTTTTAAAAGCAAATCTTTCCAATAGGTATTGTTAATTTATCCAGGTTTGATTGAATATAAATATTTTTATTGGAAATATTTTACCCTTAGGTAAAGCCTTATGCCTTTAAAGCAAATTATATTGAAGTGTGGTTCTATTGTGGTTGAATTAACTGCAAGTGCTGTTTAAAATGCTTTTCCAGGATTTCATCACCAATGTATTATCTTAGGGAACCTGGATCAAGGACTAGGAACATGAATTTAAATATATAGACTTAAAGTAATTTCCATATGTGTTGAAAGGGGAAAACCAGTACTTGAGGCTACCTTTCTTTTTACAAATTAGTCAATATTATGTAAGTATGCATTATCATAACTTTATTCAGGCATAAGAAAATGGATTTCTC
>NW_006399782.1:16036633-16046350 GCF_000299155.1 Elephantulus edwardii | reverse complement strand
TCTCAATATATCTAAAACATGCTAAAACTATTACTTAGATAACTCTCTAATATAAAGGATTTAATAAGTACTGTATTCTATTACTTATTTGATTATAAATCCCATATTAACATATGAATCCACAAATTATGAAACAATTTAAAAATAGACTAGAAATGTCTTTTTTAAAAACTCAGCAGTTAGCAAGAAATATCTTTTAAAAAAAGTTTCTTGAATTACAACACCTAAAAGTCTGTGGTGAACTGTGTTTGATGGAGCTCCCCAATTAAAACAAGCTTGGAAGCAGGAATGGCATCCACTTCCAAAATAGCTTGCCTCTGAAAACCCTATGAACCTGGAGAAAGGATGAAAGTTATACAGGCATTCAGGTCTTTCATTCATAGGGTCATTATGAGTCACCTATGACTCTACGGCACTTAACACAACAACAACAACAACAAAAGTGCATTGCCTATATTAATCATTTAGAACTGCTATAGCACAAGTAAATAGGATAGTTGTAACAAACAAAATGTGTTCTCTTAGGAGGCTGAAAGCATAATTCAGGATGCCAGCTCTAGGGGAAGGCCCTTTCTCACTATCATTCTGCAAGAAGGTCCTTGTCTCCTTCAGTAACTTTATGCCCAATGTTCCTTGGGGACCGCCATGTGTCTTGACATTGTGGATATCAAAGAGTTCTCCAGTACTGTGTTCTGAATCTACAAAGAAAGACTCTACTTCTTGCAATTCTTTCTTGGTGGTACTATATTTCTCCACACTTCTAATCTTCTTGAATTCACTTTTCTTTTACTCACTCCCCATAAGACAAATGGCATTATAGGTCATACTCTTGGGAAACCTCCCTTAAATGGGATCAATATTATGATGAAATTAAGATATTTTACATTTTACCTATAATCCTTTTACTGCTACTTGGATTATAATATCTTGGGGGTGGGGGGAAACAGCATTTTTTGTACCTGTATTTGGGGAGGACAAAATTCAATTAATGGAATCCACCTATGTGTCCATCAATAAACAGACAAAAGTGAGAACAAAAACAAAGGAAAACACATGGCTACTACAACGGAGGTACTTCAGAAAGCAATGTGTATCACAACTCATTGGACAGCATCAAGAGTTATGGCAGGAAGCACAGAAGAAAACACAGTGCATCTGGTCTGTACTCTCGGCTAGTTGAGATGTGAGCATGTGTTCGCATCTGAAAATTAAGGTTGGGAGACACAAAAGTATTTCATTTCTGACATTCTGAGTTTTTATCCCTACTTGCAGGGTCATGGACCTGTCAAAATTGAGCAATGAGATCATGAGCTGATTGTCTGGGCAAGATTTAGAGTATCTCAGTGGCAAATGTGCTTGTGGTCTCTTCATGGAATAAGAAGAAATACTGGGAGGCATGAATATAGGTAGGTAGGAGAGCGTATGTACATAGGAGAGAGAGATTTCGACAGGACTGCCATAAGGGTAAGGTAGAACTAAGTATCCTGGGAATAGGTGTCTAGAAAGCTGAGAGAAATGAAGATATGTGTATAAGTGACAGACCTTTCTATCTCCTTGAGAGAAGGTGTTTTATTCTTTTTATTGTTATTTTCAAAAGAGAACATCAGGAAAGCTGGCCTAACCAGCTGCCTTTTGATTAAACAAAGAACCAGAGTTCAAAGAGCAAGGAGAGCAGTGAAGATGGAAGTCAGAGGGTCAGATATTTGTCTCTCAATATGAATTGTGTAAAGTTTCACAAAACTTCAATTACACATAAATGATACTGTACTAATGTCTTTATATAGTTTTCCTTTTTTTCTTGGCTCACCATGATATTTCATTCTCACAGCTCCACACTATTCTGCCATGCTGTTTTCTTCTCCAGTTTCTTAGGTTGAGAAGAAAAGACTTGGCTTATATGGAAGGTCCTGCCAGAAGCAAAGACAAGAACTGATACATTATTGGAATGTTTAACAAATCTCAAAGAGATTTGGCCAAGTTCCTAGATTATCAGAGGCTTTTCTCTGGAATTTCTTTTTACTTTCATCTGGTTAATGGCTTATTTAGAATGGTATGGATTCAAGGTTTTTGTTCACTCTCAGGAATAAAACATATAAACATGAAGATTATGCCTGTACTGGACAGTTTATAATTTAGATGTGACAATGAAGGAATTTCAGGATAGTCTTTTTCACCAATATTCCATTTCATCAATATAGTACCAAGTATATTTCAAGCAGTATCAAAATTGCTTCACATATACTTATTAACTCGTGGATTCCTTCCATAATCCTATTTATTAGGTAATCACCAGAGCCAATGTCAGATGGATCTTGGCTGAAAGCAGAGAGTACCAGAGGAATGTCTATCTGTGTTTAATTGACTATGCAAAGCCATTTAATTGTGTAGACCACAACAATTTGTGGCTAACCTTGAGAAGAATGGGAATCCCAGAACACCTGATTGTGCTCACATGAAACCTGTATTTGGACCAGGAGGCAATCATCAGAAGAGTGCAGAGAAACACCACATGGTTCAAAATCAGGAAAAGAATGTATCAAGGATGCATAATATCTACGTACCTTCTCAATCTATATGCGGAACAGATCATTCATGAGGCTGGACTTTATGAAGAAAAACGTGACATCAGGATTGAGGGAGGACTCATCAACAAGTTTGTGCTATGCAGATGACACAACCCTGCTTGCTGAAACCAATGAGGACCTGAAGTGTTTGTTGCAGAAGGTCAAGTACTGCAGTCTCCAATATGGATTGAAGCTCAACATCAAGAAACAAAGATTCTCAAACCGGGCCAATTGGCAGCATCACGATAGATGGAGGAGAGATTGAGATCGTTAACAATTTCAGCTTGCTCAGTTCCATAATCAACACCGTTCAGATTAGCATTGTATTGGGTAAACCTACTGTCAGGGACCTTTCCAAAGAAACAATGTTACTCTGGAGATCTGACTGATCCAGGCCATGGTCTTTACAATTACTTACTATGTATCAGAGAGCTGGACAATGACTAAAAATGATAGAAGAAGAAGAATTACTCTTTTTGCGTTGTGGTGCTTGAGGAGAGTATTGAAAATACCATGAACTGAGAAAAGAACAGACAAGTCCATCTTAGAGAAGGTGCAATCAAGTTGCTCCTTGGAGGCAAGGATCTGAAAGCTCCATCTTACATAGTTAGAAAATGTTGCCAGAAGGGACTGGTCCTTGGAGAGGACATTATGCTTGGAAGGGTGGAGGGACAATGAGAGGAAGAAGACCCCTGACTAGCATAATGGTAGTAGATGTATCAGAAGACAGTAAGACTGGCTCAAGGTAGGGCAGAGTGCACAGATGTCATACATAGGCTTGCTGTAAGTCACAAGAAACTCAATGACACGTAAAAACAATGCAACAACATTTGTTGCCACCATTTATCAATGGTACTATTCTCACCATTGGACCAATTGGCAGCGTCAGGATGGATGACGAAGAGATTGAGAGTGTTCACAGCTTCAGTTTGCTCGGCTCCACAGTAAACACTCTTGGCACCAGCAGTCAGGAAATCAAAAAGCGTATCACAATGGGAAAGTCTGTTAGGGACCTCTCTAAGGTACTCAGGAGCAACAGTGTCTCTCTGGAGACTAAGGTGCGCCTGATACAGGCCATGGTCTTTGCAATCGCTTGTTATGCATCAGAGATTTGGACAATGACTAGGGAGGACAGAAGGAGAGTGGATGCTTTTGAGCTGTGGTGCTGGAGAAGGGTACTGAATGTACCATGGACTGCCAGGAAAACAAACAGATTCATCTTGGAGAGGATTAAACCAAGCTACTCCTTGGAGGCAAGGATTCTGGGGCTTTGTCTGACATACTTTGGACATGTTGCCAGGAGTACGGGTCCTTGGAGTGGGACATCATGCTTGGGAGGGTGGAAGGACAGCGCAGGAGGGGAAGACCCTCTATGAGATGGATTGATTCGGTGACTGGGGTAATAGGGATGGGTGTGTCAGAGGTAGTGCAGTTGGCCCAGGATAGAGCAGGATTTAGGGCTGTTGTGCATAGGGTCGCTATGAGTCGAAAACGACTCGACGGCACATAACAACAACAACTATCAGATACCATAAAAGCTAAATTATTTTCCCATAATCATAAAAAAGAATAAATTACTGCGGTATTCTAACATCATTTTTCTAAAGAAACAAACAAAATCATGATTTTACTTTAGCGAACTGCCAAACAATTTTCCACAGTGGCTATACTACTTAGCACCCACACCAGCAAGGAATGAAGGTTCCAATTTCTCTGCATCCTTGTCAATACCTGTCATTATCCATTTGAAAAAGAAATTGTGACAATTCTAGTGGTAATGAATTGGTGTCTTACTGTAGTTTTGATTTGAAGTTCAAACTTGAAGTATTTTTTTTTTCTTCATGTGCTAGTCATAGATACGCTTTGGTGGAACATTTGTTCAAGATCTCTGACCCATTGTTAGACTATTGGAGTTCTTTAGGTATTTTGAATAGTAACCTTTTTCAGACATAGACTTCTTCAATTTTCCTCAGTCTCTAAATTGCCTCTTCCCATTGTTGATAAATTACTTTGATGATAAAACATATTTTGTTTTTATGAAGTCTCATTTACCACATAAAATAAAGTTGTTGTTGTTGTTGTTGTTGTTGTTGTTGTTTTAAAAAGTTCATAGTATTTCCACAAAGCACAAACTTACTATGGAAGGAAGAGACTAGGCTATAAAGACACTTGGATACAAATAAACGTTCAGCCACTAGTTGCATCATCCTGGACAGCTTATGTTTTTGAAACTGGAAGTTTTCTCATCCATAAAATGGATAAACTGTTTAAATAAAGAGTTTGAGGATAAAGAAATAAAATGACAAATTGTCAAAGATGTTTGGATACTTGTACATATTAGACACTCAAATATGTTGATTTTATCATTATTAATAGTTGTGGGTTATTAAAAAAGAAAAACTGACCAATACTCCACCAACTACCTAAAACTATTATGACACTTACTTTCCATTCTTCCTCCTGCTGGGATCAAAGTTCTGTCAATATCCTTCTCTGTATGATGCTGGTTTTGGTTTTTGTAAGCTTTCGCCTCCCTCTCTGTCTTATACCAATGAGTGGAATGGGCCCATCTTTCAAGTTCATTGATATATGGTGATAAAGCACAAAGGAGAAGGTACAAATGATAGAAAGGGGCCACAGCAGATCTTCAGGACAAGCTTTGCTCACTGCCTGGAAGAATCACTACTTAAATTAATCCCAGGGTTGCATTCTCAGTAATGATACATCTAGGCCATCAATCCATGGTTTTATTTTCAAGCTTGTTTAAGCAGGAGCTATAAAAAGCAAATCATTGCCCACGTACAATATGGCATTGAATCTCACTTCTTGCACCTCTAATTTTTGAGGACATTTATCTCTTCTGATTTTAGAAAGCAGAATTGAATGAAAACAAGAGGGAAATAGTTTTCAGGATTATAATTTCTTATGTAATGAAGTAAATATTTCTGTGTAGATGTGCTGTCCTGCCAGAAACAACCCAGAGCCATTTTCTGGAACATTGTGCCAGAAACCTAATCAGCATTGCTCCTTGAAACAACTCACTGTTATGGCTGTTGTAAATTTTCTGAAAATGGCAAAATGCATCACTTTAAAAGTAGTGATGGTTTGAGTTTTTACTATATCAACAAATAGAAGAATTAAGGCTATCATGTCAATGAGAAGAGAAACTACCAGCATATTTGTCTATAAGGAGCAAAAGAAGTTCAAGGCTGCTTCAGTCATTAAAGCATCACAATGCTTCTTCGTTTTCCATCGCCAGTGCTAACACAGCAGGCAAAGGAGGCTACAACTTGAGCCCAAACAGCCTGGAGGTGGGAGCATATGCCGCTCTGAAATATATGCTGATGGTTGGTAGTGGTGTGTGCTTTCAGTCAGAACCCACTTCCTGCTAACTCTCCCGTGGGTTTTCAGGGGAAGTGAATCACATGGGATGAGACTGTCCATCTTTCTCCCCCAGAGAAGCTGGTAGATTCAATCCAAATATTACATTCTTCCTCACAGGGTCCAGCTTCTGCAATGATTTGTGCAGCATCCATATTGAATAGATATGGAGAGATATAATACACATCTTTCTTAATTTTAAAACATGTAGTTTTGTTTTGCTCCAGAAATCACTTCTTCTTGGCCTCTCCTCCATTATTTCCTTGTAAGGAAGGAGTTCTGTTCCTTTGACATATAACTTTCTATTAGAACTATTTTTACTATTTGCCTTTAAAAATGACTACTTGTCACATTTGTTTTTTTTTACTTTCTAGGAATTAAAATTAATTTAATTTATAGGAATTCATATCTTCCCCCCTCATGGAATTCCAAGATGGTACATATCATTAACACACTAATTTGCTGACTGAAAAATTGAGATTTGGGTCTCCCATGAGATACCTCAAAAGAAAGAAGTGTTCCTTTCTTTTCAAACAAAGAAAAAAACAATCACTGAAAAAAAGACCCTTTGAAGCATAGTTCTGATACATGAGGTTGTCATGAAAAAGAATTGACTTGATGGCAACTGTTTTTTTATGTTTCCTTTCAGTGTTGAATGGGAATATTCTAGTAATCAACTCAAACTCAACTCACTGTGACCAACCAAAAAGTTTCTGGGAGGAGACTTAATGGGAGGAGACTACCTATTTTTCCGCGGAAGAGTTTCTGGCAGATTTGAACCACCAGGGCCATCTATTATGTACTATGCCACAAGTAAATTCTAATTAAAGCAATTTACCTTAATTATATTATCTGTGTAGAAGAAACAAAGTTAAGAATTCAACTTTTATGTACATTTTTAGAATATTTTAAAGATAAAACATTAGAGTCTCAAATAAATTCTTTCTTTTTATCTGTATACCATAGGGATTTGCACTGGGAAAATCTGTTGTCAAGGGACCTCTCCAGAGTACTGAGAAGCAACAATGTCACTCTAGAGACTAAGGTACACCTAACCCAAGCCATGGTCTTCATAATTACTATACATCAGAGAACTGGGCAATGAGTAAGGACGGCAAAAGAATTGATGCCTTTGAATTGTGGTGATGGAGAAGAGTCTTGAACATAATATGGACTGTTAAGACAACAAAGAGATCTGTTTTGGAGAAGGTGAAACCACGTTTTTCTTTGGAGGCTAGAATTTTGAAGCTACTTCTCACATACTTCAGGCATGTGGCTAAGAAGGACTGGTCCATGGAGAAGGACATCATGCTTGGAAGGGTGGAGGGACAGCAGAGGAGAGGGAGACCCCAGATGAGATGGATTGATATGGTAATGGGGGCGATGATGGTAGATGTGTCAGAGTCAGTGTGACTGGCACAGGACAGGGCAGGCTTCAGAGCTGTTGTACATAGGGTCACTATGGGTTGCAGGCCACTTGACGGCACATAACAACAACAACAACAACTGTCCGGAGCTCTGGTGGTGTAGGGAGTTGTGCTGCTAACCAAAAGGCAGCATATCCTTGGTAGTTTGAATCCACCAATGACTCTGTGAGAGAAAAATGGGAGAACTAAGTTCATTGTGAGTTGAAAATTGGATGGTTAGTGCCTGGCAATATCTGATTCTAAAACAATTTCTTGTTAATCATCTAAAGTTATTGCTGATGGGACAGAACACACTTAGAATAGGGCAGGGGCCACCCAGCATTGGATTTTCAGAGGCTATAAATCACAGGAGAGGAGACTGCCTGTATTTCTCCCTTGAAGTCACTGATGGATTCAAACAGCTGGAAAGGTGCCACTAACAGTTAGCAGCACCGTGTCCTACGTGTGCCAGCAGAGCTCTTCTTAATAGTAATTCCCATATAGCTTCTAGGGGTTTTGATTTTATGCACTGTGTGAAGTGCACATTTAAAGGTTTTTAGAGGAGTCAGGAGAATTGGCTTCTGTCTCTCTTTTTGCATTTAATGTTCTAAAAGTTCTTAAACTCGAAATGGCCTTAGAAATCTCACAGGGACTCTATTTCTCTATATCTACATAATCAAATCTGTCATCAGCCAACTCTCCCTTTTATGTTTCTCCAGGCAAGTTTAAAATATATAAATATATGTTATAGAATTTTTTTTATCCAAACCTCGTTTTCTGAGGCAATATGCCTATTAACCAAAGGGGAAAAAAAACAACAAACCCACCAATGTTTGTTCCTATAATTATGGCAGAAACAAATGTTTTCTTTGGGACTGTTCAGCCAGCCAAATGTTTTCAAGTTTTCTTATCTTTGTATTGGGGGGAGCACCCCCTGGTGGAAAACTGTGAAAATGTTTGCCACGTGTTTTGACTGTTGTATTCAATAGACAGATGTGTTTTGAAAATATTATTTTTATACAAAGCACACTCAGAGCAATTTTCCAATGCTAATGTCTTGAACATTTCCTTTCTTTCTAATTATCACTGCAATATTTAAAATGCCTTACGTGCTATGTTGATGCACTCAGTGATGTTGGTATATATAATCTCTATGGTTCCGACTGAGTGTGGAAGATCACTAGACACACCTGTATATATGACATGAGAGACTTAATTTAATCAATGAATCTATAATTACTACATTTTATAAAGAAAAATACCCATTATCTTCAAAATAACTGAAATGACTAGGAAACTTTTGTTAACTCTTTTCTTCTCCTCTCAATCTAATTGGTGGCCCACTCTCTCTGCCCACGACCTTTCCAATGTAGATCCGTTAGATGGCTGTTATGCCTGGCTATCTCTTCTCATATGCTTTTTTTGTCTTTATTCCCTAAGACAAAGAAGAGTTAAGTCAAATGGTGACTTCAGAGAACAGAAACTTATTTTGTTGTTATGTGATTGTCACGTGCCACTGAGCTTGACTCATAGTGGCCCATTTTATCCTACACCATCCTTATCACCCCAATTACACCTGAGCCTATTGCCACAGACACTGTTTTATACATGAATCCATCTCATTAAGGGTATTTTTTTTCTTTTGCTGACCCTTGACCTTCCCAAGAATGATGTCAATAAATAAAGATTCCAGGAGAACCAACACCTTTAAGCCGTGGTGTTGATGAAGAGTGCTGACTATCCCATGGGCTTCCCAAGGGGCAAACAGTTATGTCTTGGAAAAAGTGCAAACAGAGTGCTCTTTAGAGGCAACGATAGTGAATCTTCATCTCACATACTTTAGATACATTCCTTGGAGAAAAACAGGCCTCACAGTTTAGTATTTTTCTAATCTGAATCTCGAGCACCAGCCATAGGGGCAGGGTCTAGGGGAAGAGCCCCATTATTTCAGCCTCTATAACTCTATAATGTTTCTTAGTACACACACACACGCTCCTCCAGCCATTCCAGTCCCATCAGAAAGTCTTCAGTATAAAGACTAGAAATTTCCTCTTGTACTAATTATAACATCAGAAACCCAATTATGAGCCAGTTCCAACTTGGCACAATGAAAAATGTGAGTATGTACCAGTAGTCAGGAAATTAAAAGATGTATTGCCATGGGATTGAGGCTCAATGTCAAGAAGACAAAGATTCTTACCACTGGACCAATTGGCAGCATCAGGATGGATGGTGAAGAGATTGAGATTGCACATAGCTTTAGTTTGCTTGGCTCGATAGTCAACAGTCTTGGCACCAGCAGCCAGGAAATTAAAAGGTGCACTGCCATGGAAAAGTTTGCTGTTAGGGACCTCTCCAAAGTGCTG
>NW_006399782.1:15983868-16036243 GCF_000299155.1 Elephantulus edwardii | reverse complement strand
TGTCAGAGACAGTGCGATTGGCACAGGACAGAGCGGAGTTTAGGGCTGTTGTACATAGGGCCGCTATGAGTCGCAGGTGACTCGACGGCACATAACAACAACAACATCATTGCCATGGGAAAGTCTGCTGTTAGGGACGTCTCTCTGGAGACTAAGGCGTGTCTGATACAGGCCATGGTCTTTGCTATCACTTGTTATGCATCAGAGTTGGACAATGACCAAGGAGGATAGAAGGAGAATTGCCTCTGAGCTGTGGTGCTGGAGAAGAGTATTGAGGGTACCATGGATTGCTAGGAAAACAGATTCATCCTGGAAAGGGTTAAACCGGGTGGCTCCTTGGAGGCAAGGATTCTGAGGCTCCTTATGACATACTTTGGACATGTTGTAAGGAGGGACCGGTCCTTGCAGAGGGACATCATGCTTGGTAGGATGAAGGCACGGTGCAAGAGGTAAAGACTCTCTATGAGGTGGATTGATTCAGTGACTGGGGTAATTGGGATGGGAGTGTCAGAGACACTGCAATTGGCACAGGACAGAGCAGAGTTTAGGGCTGTTGTACATAGGGTCTCTATGAGTTGCAACGACTCAACGGCACATAACAACAACAACCTACCATGCTACATGTTGTTGTGTGCCATCGAGTTGGAATTGACCCATAGCTGACCCTCCAGCGGGTTTTCAGAGGCAGTTCACTGCACGGGAGATTGCCTATCTTTCCTCTGTGGAGCCGTTGGTGGATTTGAGCCATGGGCTTTTGGGATTGCAGCAACACTTCTTGCCACTAGGCCACCAGGGCTCCATATAGTATACACATACATACAGTACTACATATTTAACAAATGACACGGAAACAAAAGCATCCCATAACCTTCCTGCCTTCACTAGAACAAAATGGCTGAGCTGCTTGCTGCTATCAGCCGGCTTGATTAAGGTGTCATCCTCCCTCATCGTTTATATTTATTATTTTTGGAGGATTTCCCCCCCCTTTCGTGTTTGTTTATCTTTTCCCATTTTTGTACCAGTCATGAATCATAGTTTGATTTACGGCCTCTCTTAGGGGAGATCGGCAACTGTAATGAAGGAGCAGCCGACAAATGTAATTAATACCCGCCAGACATTTTACCACATTAGCACACCAGGATCTGGGCAGGAGAAGGATGAAGTCAGGAGGCATATGCACAGAGCAAGGAGGCCACTAAGCCAGGGTCCTGGTCACAATTAGCGGTCCAAAGTGGGAGGGCGCCAATGCTCACCAACCCAATGGTCAGACAGGGAAGATGAGATCACAGAAACTGAGTGGCAGAGAGCTGGGAGAGGCAGACAAGCAGGGAGCACCAGAGGAGAGGTGCAGAGACAGGGACGCTGCATGTGGCTGATGGATCACTCCCATTTAAAACACAAAAATAAGGCAGCTTGCCAGAGCAGTTTGGGCCAGTTTCATTAAAACTCTTCATTCATCATACTGAAATGAGGCAGTATTTGTTATTGCCCTGGTGCTCTCCTAGCACCGAAGCTATTCCACTGCTGAGTGGGCGATTCAGGGAGGGGCAGAGCAGCAGGAAGGGGAAGAGCCTGGAAATGGCTGCAGTCAGCATGCACTGCGCTTGTCCTAAGACGATGGAGAACTCCATGGTGATGAAGAACCGGGGACTCATATCCCACCCTTGAGCCACTCTCTTGGGATGAAATAATCAGAATTATCATTTCTGGCTTCCCAATGAGGATGTGATGTGGGAGCAGCTGTATTTCCATATGCTGCCTTCATGTGCTCTTGGAAGACCTCGATGCCATAGTTATGTGACTATAAATGTAAGGGTGTGTAAATTGCAAGGAAGATCCCTCTCCATTTCTAAATGTAAGTTTAAGATACAGAAGTATGAGAATGACTAAGATGGTAGCATAAGAAAAAAGTCCTTAGTTGTATTCTTCTTAAAGAAGCTCTTTTTCATTGTTTTTAAATCCCTTACTTGGGATGGGGGCGGAAAGGGCAGAGTCAGATCCCAGTGTTTATAAGCAGCCAACACTAATAACAAGGTCTGACACTGGCACAGATATTGCTTTGGACTTGCTTTCACAGAAGGAGCAGAAGAAAATTCACCAAAAAAAGATCTGGCCATTGTTTCTCATGCATCACTTGCTGCATCCCTGGTCATGTTATGCCAATCATTCCTCGGTGTCATACTTACCTTGAGATATTTCTGACAGTCAGATTATGAAAACTTATGTAGTGATGTTGTAGGTGCTTTAAAATGAACAGAATCTTCCCACAACTGTGAGGACATGACTGGCAGCGATGTTGCAAGATGAAGAATGAACTGCATACATCAGACTTGTCTCCAGCCTTTTGATGGATCCTTTGTCTGCTTCCTTATGATGCCGAAATTGTGCATCCGCAGCCAGCAGCTAACAGACAGCAGGCATTGTTGAATTTACACCAAGCATTAGCACAGAGAGCTGCTACTGTAAGGATTTTACCCCCCTCCCCCCTTCTAGGATTCACATTAACATCAGAATATTACAGAGCAAAGTTTTCATCTTGCTATACTGACCAGAAAGATGTCATCCCCTATGAAGATGTATTCATTCACATGAAGATATGAAGTGGTATTTAAATTGTGATTTAATTGTGCCTTTTAAAATCCATTTACTCATCCAGCAGCCCTGCTCTGTTACTAAAGCCTGTAGGATAAAATTTGAGGCAATGGAGATGCACAGATAAGTAAGATACAGTTTTCTTGCCCAAGGTGTGCACACGAGCTATGTTTACAAATAACATATCTGTGATAAATGATATGAGGATGCTGCTGCTTCAGTGTTATAAAGATTCGATGAAGGAAGCAAAGTGCTGACAAAATATATTTTCACATGTGTGCAGATAAACACTATCTGTCAGTTATTGTGTTGTTATTGTAAATAAGAGTTTGGTTTTAAATATGAAGAGGAAGAAGACTGCATATTATACTCAAAACCAAAATAAAAATCTTAACCCCCACCAAAAACACAAGCTCATCTTAGCCTTGAATTTGACTTTTCTGCCACTTATCTATGTCCTGACATACAACTATGTCATAGGAGACTCACTTGAACTCTCACCCCCCTCCCTCTTCCCCAGGAGAAAGCTGTTGATGAGTGGCCAATACCAGCAACACAAGCTGGAACCAAAGTGCCAGGGCAATTATTAGAGTGAATAATTGGCTTCTGCAAAAATGAGAGGTGATTGTATGTGTAAATTACTAGCTAACAAAAAAAATACATACATAGCTCCATAATAAAAATTAAAACATTCTAAACACTTAATTTGATGTGATGGAAATATGCCCTAGAAGTCAAATGTTAAAAACAGAGATTATCATTCATCCAATGTCAACTGATTAATTATAAGCTTTGGTAGCTCAGAAGAGCTCGTTAATAGGGAAGCAGTGACTGTATCAGTTTCTTTCTCATTGTAAAAAACATGACTAAATAACCATGAATATGGGGGGCTCCATGAAAAGTCTTCCTTGCCCATCATCAAGTTGCCCAACCAAATATATCTACTTGTCTTAGTGAACATAACCTCAACTATTATTTAAACTGTGGTGTAGAGGGTAAAGATGGTATAAATAAATAAATCTATAGCAAAAACTCATATTTTACTTTAGCTAATAGTGGCAACTTCAGAATTTCCATTTTTATCTTTGAGTTTTCCACATATCTGAAAAAGTTAATCAGAGAATAATATTTGAAGTTTTGTTTCTCTCTTCACTTTCAAAGTTAGCTTTCAAGTAAAAACCTACCATTCATTTAATTGGACAGGAAATACAGTTAGGGAAGGGATGGTTTAAAGAAATATGTTGAATCTGTATATTTCAGAATATGAAGTTAAGAGACCCCTTTAAAAAAAATCTGTGTGCTAACTCCATGAATTAAATATTGGGAAAGTTCTAAGACCCAGAAAGTAAAAAAGAATTAGCATAGCTTGTACTCAGCTTCTGTTATTTGCCACGAGCTATGGATTTGAAGCCCTTACTGAAGTAGATCAAAGACTATAGTCTTAAGCATAGATGGCACTGCAGTACAAGAAAACCAAAAATTCCCTCAACTGGACCAATAGGCAACATCATGATAAATGGAGAGAAAAATGAACTTGTCAATGATTTCACCTTATGTGGTTTCAGAATCAATACTCATGGAAGCAGCAGTCAAGAAATCAAATGACATATCACCTTGGACAAAATCAAGATCATCACTTTGAAGACAGGTGCCCTTGTCCTAAAGCCATAGCATTTTCAATTCTCCATGTGCATGTGAGTGTTGAACAGTAAATTATAAAGAGTGGGGAGGAACTGATGCATTTGAATTGTGGTCTTAAGAGAAGAACGTTGAATAGACCATGGATTGCCAAAGTAAGGAGTGATTCTTTCTTGGTAGAAGTGCAATCAGGTTTGCCTACTCCTTGGAGGTAAAGAAAGTTAAGATTTATCTCCCATACCCTGGGTATGTTGTCAGGAAGAACCAATCTCTGGGGGGAAAATATATATATATATATATATATATAATGGATAGAAGTACGTAGGGTCAGTGCAGAAAATGAAGCCCCTCCATGAGATGGAGTGACTGCAACAGTGGGCTTGAGCGTGGTTGTGAAGGTGACACAGGGCAGGTAGACTTACTTTCATTCTATTGCGTGTATAGGAGTTTCATATGAGTGAGGGCTGGCTCAACACCTAACAATAGATTTCTTACCTCACTGATTCCTTTAAAGCAACTTTAAAAGGTAGGCATTGTGAATCTATTGAATAAGGGAAGAAACTGGGGATTAGAAATTTTAAGTAATTTAACCAAATTTTCACGATTAGTGAATGAAGTGATGTGGATGAAATTTACCAGTCCACTACACAATTTTACTACATAGAGTTTCTTCCTCAGAGCCCATCATTTTAACTGATTTCCTATATAAGAGTCTACAGGGAATGCTGAAAATACCTGCACAACCCTGCAGAACAGCAAAGAATATGCACTGAGGATGCTTACGTGGGCAGTTTTCATCTATAACATCTATCAGGATGAAGCTACATATTTAAAACATGCACGCACACAAACACACAGGAGTGATTTATTACCAATGGAGATGTGTCCAACTCGCTTTAGATAATCCATGTTAGGTAGAATTTTTCATTTTGTTTTGGTCTAGTTTTATTTTCACCAGGCAATCTTATCTCAGCACTTGGAATTGCTTTTCAATTCACTCTGCTTCTTACCATTCTACAGTCAACAAAAAAGACCTATTTTTTTTAAAAAATTGAAGATGAGAAAGGGCAGAAATGTCCTAGGTTTCAAATTCCAGCTCTTTAGTTTCCTAGTCCTATGACCTTAGAAAATTTATTTTGTTTTCCTGTGCCTCAGTTTTTTAATCTGGAAAATGAGGACATATTAGCAAACCTACCATATATAGGTATACTGTTGATTGCCAAGAGAGGAAATAGGTCTGTCCTGGAAAGCGTGAAACCAAGCTGTTCTTTGGAGGCAAGGATTTTGAGGTTCCATCTCACATACTTTGGGAAGGTTGCCAGAAGGGACCAGACTTTGGAGAAGGACAGCATGCTTGGAAGGGTGGAGGGACAGCACAGGAAAGGAAGAGTTAGAATGAGGTGGATTGACAATAACTGGGGTAAGGAGGGTAGAGGTGTCACAAGCAGGAAGACTGTCTTGGAATATAGCACAGGGTTCAGAGTTATTGTGCATAGGGTCACTATGAATCAGAGTCAACTCAATGGCACATAACAACAACATTTTTTTTGTGCCATTGAATGATAAGTATGAAAATTCCTAGTCTACTTGTATGAAAGCAGAGATATTTTCCCATCAATAAACACAGCTGAGTAAAATTCATTCAGTGTTCATTGTTCTTTTTGTGTTTCTTCTCCTCTAATTCTCCCACATCTCAACCTTACATTTCTAGTACCCTTGGAACAATACATATAGTGATATCTCACCTTTGACATATCATAGCATTTTAATTAAAGTCACACCAAGATTCATCTTGGATAAACTAATATTGTGATGGAAATAAGAAATATCCCCATATATGACCCATCTAATTAAACTTCTCAAAATATGAATAAGACTGGTCAAGAAAAGGAAATGTGGGCAGTGTAAAGGCAAACTTCCTGAGTGGAAAAATTATCTAAATCTGACCCCTTCCTATATGCCACAGGAAGCCTGATACTTGAAACTTGATCCTTGGAACCCAAAATAATTTAGTATTTGGATTTTTAAAATAATGAAAATAAACTCAAGCTATGTCCTTATTCTATGCTGAAATCTTTACCAGTTTTGTTTATTGGCCCTCGATTTGCAATCTAATGAAATGGTAAACATGGTTTATGTTATAGTGTTTATAGAGTGTATGTACACCTACAGATCCATGCTCCCTAGGCCAAAGCACTCATTCCTTCACCCAGGGACTGTTTTTCAGTGAGATCTCAATGGAAACTCCAAGGATATTCATTCCTTTTTGAAGAGCAGCTTTCATCTAATGCCTGGTCACTAAAAAACATGAATGTCTGGCTCCCAGCTCCAAATCAGGATACCTCCCAGTGCCCCTGCAGCTCCAGGGCTCTATGTGGGATCAGCTAAATTCAGTGCTGTGAGTGACACCTAACTCAGCTCTCTGCTTTGCCCAATTATACTGCCTTCACTCCTCTGTGGATGATGATCCCCTTAGTAATCCCAATAAATGTCCTGGATTCAAATCTCCCTCTCAGATTAAGATTCCCAAAGAAATGGACCCAAAATGATTTGCACAATATTAACTTCAAAATCCATCTATTCTTGTACACAATATCCTGATTATTTAATTTTTTATTCATTCAATCATTTCTCTAACATTTGTTCATCTATTTCTTCCTTTAGTAAGTATTTTTAAGACAATTTAGCATATATGTGCAGGGTAAAAGGGCATAATATCTACAGACACAGGACATCTTTATCCGAAGGTAATTTATGGTTTAGCAGGCAGTATTATTTGTACAAATACACCAGTACAAAAATAACAATAATCTGAGAGAGAATATGGTACTTAGAGAAACATAAGAACATAAAGTGATCCATCCATTCACCAACACTATAGCGGTAGATGTGAGGGTGCAAATGTATGTTAATAACCACTTAAGGAGAATCATTAATAACCACTTAAGGAGGGTCATTTTACTCTTATACTACATCATATAATTTATGCACACACACACACACACCCACGTGTGTGTGTATGTGTGTGTGTGTGTATTTATGTACCCACCATATAATCTTAGATATTTATCTAATTTCCAACACGTCATTCTGCAATAATAGTATTGTAGATCGAGTATGTGGATCTAAAGGGGGTGGAGGGTGGAAGCAGAGGGATGAGGAGTGCGAGAGGAGTGGATTAATTATGGGGTTGTACAATGTGATGGTGGAAATGAAGGAAATTGGAAGGATCTGCTCTTAAAAACAATGCACTTGCTTTTTTTAAATAAACTACTATAATAATGAAAAAAGTGACCTGGGGAGGGAGAAGGGAGTGAAGGGGGTAAAGTGTGCAACAATGAATGAATCAAATCTAACTTCTCTGTAAATGTCATCAAAATCACAATGAAAAGAAAATTTTCTTAAAAAACAAAATAGCTTTTTTTTTTTAAATTAAAATAGAAAAACAAAAACAAAAACAACCCTCAATGTCAAGAAAACACAGATCTCACCACTGGACCAGTTGGCACCATTATGATAGGTAGAGAAGTGATTGAGATTGTTCACAATTTCTGCTTTCTCGGTTCCAGAATCAACACCCTCAGTACTGGCAAGTAGGAAATAAAAAAAGGAATTGCTTTGGGAAAATCTGTTGTCAGGAACCTCTCCAGAGTGTTAAAGAGCAAAAATGCCAGTCTAGAGACCAAGATGTACCTGATCAAGGTCTTCACAGTCACTTACTATGCATCCCAGAGCTGAACAATGACTAAGGATGACAGAAGAATTGATACTTTTGAACTGTGATGCTACAGAAGAGTATTGAACATAATATGGACTGTCAAAAGAACAAACAGGTTTGTACAAGAGAGGATGAAGCCACGCTATTCTTTGAAGGCATAGATTTTAAGGCTCTGTCTCACATACTTTGGGAATGTTGCCAGGAGGAATCAATCCTTGCAGAAAGATCATGTGCTTGGAAAGTTTGATTGACAGTGCAAGAGAGGAAGACTCCCGATGAGGTGTATTGACTCAGGGACTGGGGCGATGAGAGTAGGTGTGTTGGAGACAGTGTGGTTGACTCACTGGTGCAGGGTTCAGAACTATAGTAATAGGGGTGCTATGAGTTACAAGTGACTGTCCAGCAAATAACACCAGAACAACAATGTAAAAAATACATAAGTTATCTCTATAATAAAAGAAAACTACTAAATAGACGAATTAAGAAATGAGTGAAGCAAATCCTTATCCAAATCCATTTAAAGTATTATTAACATTACAATGAAAAGTAATACAATACAACTTTGGGGATTCATGTTTTAAATTCTAGTAACATGTTAAGAGTGTTACATTTTAGCTTTGAGGATATCATGTGTTAAATATAATCATTTACCAGTCAAAAGTCATGTGTTTCAAATGAGCTTTCTAGTCCAGGATTGACTGTCAATGGCAGGAGGATCTCAAAATAGCAAAGTGTCCTGGGACGCTAGATAACAACCACCAACAGAAGTCGTAACAAAGTGAATTTCACCTGTACAAGTTACACTGTAATCATCCATTTAAAAGATTTCTTTACAAATTATGGATTCTGTTTCTTTCCTTTTGTTTGATTTACCTTGGCAAGAGAAAGTAATAAGTTCCTAATATTTGATTGACAGACAGTGATATTTGTTCTGTTCAGGCATCTGGAAAGTAGAATAGTATTTGGTTCTTAGTAGGCACTTAATAAATATCTGTATAATGAACAAATTTGTTCCTTCTTGGCTTTTGATGCCATGTCCTATGTATTTCACATCTATTTTTAATCATATTTATAGTTTCACTGAACTTTCTCCTGTTAATGCTTATGCAAATAGGGGTCATTTTTTAAAATTTCTCTTGTTTTTTTTTTTTTTTTACTTTTTACTTTCTTTTCTGATATTCTTCTTGGAGATGCTACACTTAATAATTCCTGTGCTTTCAGATTAGGTATACAGATGTATGTCTCTAGAAACAGTCTAGAGCAGACAGTGTTTTAAATTACATTTGTTTGAAATTAAACAATATTTTAACCTGCCGTTATTCTATTATAATTTTGTTTACTAGAGTGGTTTTTGTCATGGAATTGTTTCATATTAGTTTTTACCAAATGAAAATTAAAGAATTACCAAGACATTAAAAAAATGAGCTATCCTTAAGGGCTTGGGGACATAAAAAGAAGAAGAGAAAGAAGAGAAAAAGTAGGTATTCCTGTGCATATTTTCAAAGTATTTAATAATTTTATGTCTTTAGTTTGTGTTGGTACAAAATAAGGTGAAATTAATGGACAATTATATAGTATATGGACAAAAATTTCAACTTATACTCTTAAGTTTATAAAACAAAAGCATTTCTTTTTCCTTTGTTGATAATCCATTCAGCAATATGGTCAATGTAAGAGGGTATTTTGGATTTTGATGCAGACATTCATAGATAAGGCTTGAGTTCCATTTCTGGACAACGCACCTCATACACAGCATGTACAGTCATCATCCTTCTATCTGTGACGGCTTTCCTTTTACTATGATTCTAAACAGCTTTCACAAGAGCTTGCAAATCAAGTGAAGAAAGGAAGGCCTGGTGATCTATTGAAAATCAGCCAATGAAAACCCTGTGGACCACAATGATTTTGTTTGCAAACAATGAGAGAGATGACTTGATGTCAGCTAACATCCTTGTCACTACTGTGTAGAGTATAACAAAGATTTCCTCTTTTTTCATGGAAAAATGCTGTGTGCCTTTCTAATTTGATAGTTCATTGCTAATTAGTATTGACTTATTTTTCTTGCTATCTCTCATTCTAAATGAAAAGAAAAAGCCATAGTACAAATAAAAACACTTTTTATATATTGTGTGCCAACTAAATTAACAAAGACATAGCATTTTATTTGGTTCTAACTCAACAAATCTTATCTTCACCATTGGGCAAATCGATAATATCATAATACCTGGAGAATGAACTGAGGTTGTTCATGATTTAATCTTGTTTGGATCCAGAATTAATGCCTTTGATACCAGTAGTCAGAAAATCATGAGATGTATTGCACTGGGGAAGTTGGTTGTAAGGGATCACTATAAAACCATGAAGAGCAATGGAGTCTGCCAGAAGACTAAAAAGCATGTGCTTCAAGTCATGGTCTTTTCCATCTCTTTCTACACATTTGAGAACTAAATAATGAATAAAGATGATAGAAGAAGAATTGATGCTTTTGAGCTGTGGTATTGGGGAAGAGTACTCAATATCCCATGGATTGCCAGAAGAACTAGAAAGTATATCTTGGAAAAGGTGCAGCCAGCGTGCTTTTTTGGAGACAAAGATGGTGAACCTTCATCTCTAATACTTTGAATACATTTCTAGGAGAAACTATTCTTTGGAAGAAGTCATCATGCTTGGATAGGTGAAGGATCAGCAAAAGAGAGGAAGACCTCTAATAAGATGGATAGATACAGTGACTGTAGCAATGGGCTCAAGTATACCAGACATGATAAGGATGGCACAATATAGGACAAGGATGAGATTTGTCATTTGTAGGGTTATTATGGGTCATACTTGACTTGAGGGTACCTAACAGCTCAACAAATACTTGCTAACTTTAGAAACTGTTATTTCCCATGTGGTTTGATTTGTACCGTTTCAGTGTTGGAAAACTACTACAAGAGAGAAACATAACTTTTTTTGAATAATGCAACCAACATTATAGCATTAAAATGTAGGCCACATAAAGGGCTTCTTTATGGGGCCAAAAAGCAAAGACTGAGGTAAGTCTTTCAGGTGGTCCCATTAAAGACTAAGGTAAGTCTGAGGAAAAGTGTGGTATTTTTAATTACTTCATATGCTTATAAAAGTGGAACAATGAATAAGGATGCCCTTTGAGCCACAGTGTTAGTGAAGAGTACTGACTATACCCTGGGCCTCCAAAAGAATAAGTGTCTTGGAAAAAGTGTAGCATGTTATCAGGAGGCCCCATTTACTGGAAAAGGATATCATTCTTGGAAAAATCAATGAAGGAAAGAGACTATGAGAAGGACTGACAGAATGATTACAATAATGGACGTACACAGAGCAGAGATTGTAAGGCTGGCAGAGGATAGTGCAGGGTTTTATTCAGCTATACTGAGAGTTGATTTGAATCAGAACCAACATGAAGGAGGTAACAAGTAGTGATTCTCAAGCCTATAAGTCATGGTACTTTTGGTAAGACAAAATAGACACGATTATATTGAAGAGTATGTTTTCAATTCAGAGATACAGAAGTAACACACGGCTGCTATGATGCTAACCACTGTAACATGATATGATTCATCTAACGGCTTAACAGCACTTAGCAACAATAACAACAACATAGAGCTCTGTTGGCCTAGTGAATAGAAAGTTATGCTACCAAGTCAAAGGTGGGTGTTTTTGGTCAAACATTCTTCTAAGTGGTATAGCACTGACTTGTCCATTTGCTTTAACAGAGGTAACTCGCAGTTGCTGTAATGTTAAACACTGTGACACTGATATGCCAAATGCAATAATAATTACTCATGGTGGACAGTTTTTGGTGAAGTTCCCCGATTAAAACAAGCTTGGAAGTAGGAGTGGCATCTGCTTCCGAAATAGCTTGCCTCTGGAAACTCTATGAATGTAGAGAAACGAAGAAAGTTACACAAGTGTTCAGGTCTTATGTTTATAGGGTCACTATGAATCACCTACGGCTCAATGGCACTTGACAACAACAATAACAACAACATATTGAAGGGTATGCTTCCAATACACTATCTCAAGACAGATTATGGTACTGAAAAACATAATAACATACATTATATTTGCTTGTTTGATTATATGTTTTAAATTCTTCTCTCTCTTTCCAGACTGTGAATGGTAACTAGGAGAAAATATGCTTGCCTCAGTTTATATACTTAGTATTCACTCGTGACTCCATGGGACAATGTCTTCCCATGTGATTTAGAGCCTCCCAAAACACAGTGAATGGTTACCTATGAGGTGGTTCTTATTCAACTTAAGGAATGATTGATTGAATACTATTTAGAGTATTTGGGAAACAGTAAGCATTCGTTGCTTATTGTGAACAATGAAAACAAATGATATGAAATAATCTTTAAAGTGATTATTTCTGTGTAGACATTTCAACTTGAGGAATACCATTAATTAATAACAAAACAAAACAAAACACAAAACACAAAACACCCCAAAACCAAAATACACTTAGTCCAGTACCTATTAAGTTCAATTAAGAATTCTGGTCTAATGATCTTTAAGAATCATACCTCTTTTGAAATAATGTGTCTATAAAAATTTGCTGTTCTTGAAAAGACTCTACCATATCTCCTGAGAAAACAGACTTCGAAATTAATGGAAAATAGTTAAAAAGAAATATTTTTTTCCTAAACATATAAAAATAATTTTCAATCACCTCTTAGAATAACTCTCACTTTTGTTGATGAATCCTTGTTAACTTCAACAAGTATAATTAATGGCTGTTCTCATAAAGTTGATTTATACTTTTCTCTGGTAGAACATGGATTCTACAACCAGACAAAATGTGTGTGAATCTGAGTTCTGCCATTTACAAGCTCAGTAACCTTGGGTAGGTCACTTAAAATACTTGATAATCCAGTGCCTCAGATTACTTATCTTTAAAATCAAGACAATAAAAATGTTCTTCTGAAATCCTGGTTGTAAAGCTTAAATCAGTTACCACATGTAAAATTCTAACAATGTCTGACAAGTAATACTTCCTAAGCTCGTAAACCTGTGAATTATATTTGAAAATCAGATGCCAATCTTTAACCTTAGTGTGTGACTACTCTAGGGAGCTTGATCCAAGATAATCCAGGTAAGATCTCCTCAACTGTAAAAAGCAGGAGGACCACAGAAAGAGCAATGAAAGCATATAAGATAAAGAACACAAAGAAATTAGTAATATAGGTATCTGTAGAGCAACTAGAAACAAGGTTCCCTAAATGGATGATCATGCATCTCAGGTCTACAAAAATATTTTAACTATTAATTTGGAAGATAAGGCACCTGGTAAAATGCCTGACACACAATAAACACTCGTTAAATTTACTTTCATTAATTAGTTAGTTAATCTCCAATTAACTAGCAAATGACATAGCTGTTTGATCTCTAGATTCCTGTTTCCTCAACTGTAAAATGAGGAAGTTCACATAAATCAACATTTCCTAAATTGTGTTCCACTGAAAACTAGATTTCTAGAGTTGTCAATGAGTATCTGTGAAAGAAAGCTATGGTGGAATACTCTTTGGAATAGTTATATATTGTGTCCTTCTCTTACAGTATCTAGCACATTGGTAAGTATATATTTTGAAATGTTTTAGCATTGTTGTTGTTGTTGTTATGTGATATCTAGTTGCCTGTGACCTATAGCAACTCTATGTACAGCAGTTCTAAACCCTGCCCTATCCTGAGCCAGTCTCACTAACTCTGACACAGGAACCTTCATTGCCCCAGTCACTCATCCAGGGTCTTCCTCTTCTGTGCTGTCCCTCCACCCTTTTGAACATGATGTCCTTCTCCAAAGACCCGTCCCTCCTGGCCACATGCCCAAAGTATGTGAGATGGAGCTTCAAAATCCCAGCCTCCAAGAAGAAACTTGGTTTCATGATTTCTCCAAGACAGACCTATTTATTTTTTTGGCAGTTCATAGTATGTTCAAGACTCTTCTCCAGTACCACAACTGAAAGGCATTGATAATTCTTCTGTCATCCTTGGTCATTGTTCAGCTCTCTGAAGCATAACAAGTAATTGCAAAGACCATGGACTGGATTAGGCACACCTTGTCATAAATAATTTTTTTTCTTCCATTCTTCCCCAAACTTAATTAACCATATTTTTATCTTTTCTATTGATATCACACACAATGAAAGCTAGTGAACAGAAATGGGAAGCATAATACTCAAAGTCTAATTTTCAGAGCATTGATATTCAACAAACTATTTACCAGATCATGACAAAATTAGTAGAAAAAAAAATAGAATGGACACTTAAAGGCTTTGCTTTGTTTTGTTTGTAAATTTCAATTTGATGAACAATTTTAAGTCTTTTGAATCTAATAAAAACTAAAGCTTAGATTGTATATGTTTTTTTTCTTTTTCCCTCTAAAGCATATTTGTAATTATATCTAATTTTTTCCATTATTCATCAAAAATTAAAAATATAAAAGAAAGAGAAAGGAAATTTTACTTACTACAGCTATCTCTGGGCAAGATACTGATTATTGAATAATAATTGAGAAATGCTGTACTAAAAATCAATATCATATGAAAATCTTTTGCATTAAGAGTCCTCTCACTGTGCCATGGCAATTCATAGCAAGAAAGATCCTTAGATTATATCCCAAACTAATTTTTTCCAAATATTTAGAGTCATAAAGTATCCATAATTCCAAATCTGCTGAGGGGATTATTAGCATACTTTGAGAACACTTCCTTGAACTGTGAGCAACTTAAGTGGAAACAACCTCTGTTCCATCAGTGATCGTTGTCCTGAGGTGCCCTCAAAGCGGCTGTGACTCACAGCAATCTGTGAACAGATTTGAACTTTGTCCTATCCTGTACCGTGCTCATGACTGCTGATTTGCTTAAACTCACTATGAGAGTTGGTCACTGTGTCAATGCATCTTGTTCTCTCTGTCCTACCCTCCACCTTTCCCAGCATGGCTGGCCCACCCTGACAACATGCTCAAAGTGTGTGAGTTGGAGTTTCACCATCCTTGCTGCCAAGGAGCACCCTGGTTAATCAGCCATCAGCGATTAATCCACAAACCTGTGAACATGAGAAGGCTCAAAGGGTAGAATTTGGAATCTTTCATTACTTATCATGCCCGTGGATAGTTAGAATGAACCTGAGGTGGAAACAAAGTATTTTTTTAAAGAATAAAATCCTACTCATCATTTTAATAAAAGTTTCCATATACTTCAACTTAGAACTCACTACATGTTTCGATTATAATTTTAAAATGAGTGGTGTTCTAGGCATGGTCATTGCCAAAATTTCAGCCAATTTTTCTTCTTATCGAAATATAACACCGTAACAGAAAAAATGATCCTGATCCAGTCAACAGACAACTAATACTGTAATTTAATATAAAACAAACTTTCTGTTCCCTGTGTTGGCCCACGCACAGTTTACCTTGTTGATGCAAATAATTTGAGGTCTTTGTTAGGCAATATTTTTACTAACGAGTCAAACTGTGAATGCAGTCATTAATATAATGGACTTGGTATTTATGTTTTATGTCTTTGTGATCATACTGGTACAAAAGCCATGTGCCTAAAATAAGATTTTAGATGTTTTATTCTTTTAATGAGGTACAGAAGGTCTATGGATCTGATTGTATGTCTGTTTGCTGAGATGAACTCAAAATATGACCCTAAACTATAATCTTCCACCCTGATTACATGATGAAATGATCTGAAATGTTAACCTTTCTAACACTTGGGTCTCATTCCTAGACTTTCTCATTTAACTTATCTTGGCAACAACCTAGGTATGAACATTTTTTTGAAAGCTTTAAAACATGAGTCTAATGTGTAACCTGAGTTGAAGAACAGAAGAGATCAGGTACAGCTCCTATCAGACAACAATGCAGTAATAACCAGACATCTCTCCACTTGAGCTAAATGTGAGGATGTTCCCTATTGGAGTACATAGAGAAGGGGCAGATGTGAGCCCATGATGAAATACTTCTTTCACTAAGGATATTCCATCTTTAGAGAGAAATGTATAGTCACACTTCTCTTTCTTTTTCTCTTTTACAAAATCTGGGCATTCTCATTAGTTTACCAGGATATATATTAAGATAGCTTATACACTAGGAAAAGTTAACATATAGTAGAAAAAATTAAAATATCGTGAGAAGATAAGAGACAACAAAAGGAGAGAGAGTAGGGAGAGAGAGAGAGAAGGGAGGGAGAGACAGAGAGAGAAGGGAGGGAGAGACGGAGAGAGAGAAAGGAGGGAAGGAGAGAGTTCTCCCTTAAACTGATTTTATAAGCAACAATGAAACATCACCTATAGTTCCTGCCAGTTTCACACCCTAGTGTGTAATCTGCTCTGAACCATCAGAGCCAAAGGAATGATTTTCTTTCTTCAAGATCAGACTCTTTCATCTGGAGGTACAGCATAGTCCTAAAGGGAGTCCAGTAAAGGATAAAGGGAGAGGTTAGGAAAATTATTACTTTGGGGGCAAGAGGGACTTGTCCTGTATCTTCTCTCCTTCTCCTCATGCCTGGAGAGTTCAAGAGAGGACTTCATACCTAACCAAAAGGTGGCCTGTGACTTTCCTCTGTCCACCCAGCAGTCACACGCCCCACTCTGATCTCTTTTCATCTGCAAAGACTCCAAGTTGTCATTTCATTTTAAAGGTGGTTTCTATCTCTACTTTTGTTATTGGTAGTATGATTAAGCTTCAAAGTCTTTTTAAAAAATAGCTAGTAGATCATGTTTAATATGTAGAAAAGCATCTGTATTGATTAAGAATGTCTTCTATCATAATCAAATACAGTTATAGCTGAAGGGCAATTTGCTCTCTAGGGTATCACTCGCTGAGTAAAAAGAAAGCATTCCTGTTTGTTCTGAATCACCTCTAAATTTACTTTGATTTGCAAATTCAGTGCACTTTGCCAAAACAAACACTGACTATGAATGAACAATACTGTATGAATGCCTCTTCACTAAAAGAATATACATTTTCACGCTCAAAGTGCACTTGTGTCTCATTCACACGTTTTACTTTACATCTTAATGCATGACCTTTAGTCTTAATAACTTTTACTTTATGTCAAGTTTTCTTATTTTTCTTTGCCATTTTCCCCAACTACATGCAATTTCCTTTATTGAATGAGGAAAGTAGATGGTGCTCAGAGAAGGGTTATTCTGTCCGAATAGGAGGAGTATTTTTCCCTTCTGTCCTCTTTCCACCGGTAACTAATTTCCTAGGAGGCCACAAGGCAAAAAAGCAAGGCATGATAATTTGCTGCCAGGACTACTCAACCCTGACATTTAGACAAATTATGTTACCTATGGAACCTCCTCTAAGGGAAATTATTGCTCTGTTTCAGTCTATTTCCTCATTGCTCACTATCACCACACCATATTCTTCCTGGATTGATTTTTATTTAGTATTCACTCAACATACCTTAATTGAGAGGTACCACATGCCAAGCCCTGCATTCCAGGGAATAGATTAAACTTCATGGTCTCAATGCTTAGAAAGCTGAGTCTATTGAGGAAAAATAAATAAGAAAGCTAATGATTACAAACAGTGTGCTAAGGCAGGCAGATATATTTGACAGACAACCATAGGTTTTCAGAAGTAGGACAACAGGAAGACTGTAATGTATTTTGACTGAGAGGAGGGAAAGGAATAGTCAAACAAGATCTTTCCGAGAGGATAGTTATTGGAACGGAAATTAGTAAGGCAGAGAAGTGGAACTGGAATGAATGGTGTGGAATTCCTAGTAGAAAAAAATTCAATGAAGTAAAATCTTAAGCATTCATAGTGTCAGAGTACATGAAAGAAAATATTATGGTACTGAAAACTAACCATGAATAAAACCCTAAATTCTCATACAAATTTAATACTCAACTTGTATGTGTGTACAATCCTGTATAGTAAGTTTAGCGCATTAAAGTTTGAGAAGCATTGAACTAGATAAAATAAAATCTACATAGGATGTTTTCTTTTTTAAACAACTCTTCCTTTTCAATGATTGCCTTTGAGTTAATTGTGACTCGTCATGACTGCAATGGATTGAATTGTGTTCTAAGAAAAAAAATATGTCAACTTTATTAGGCCATGATTCTCATATTATGTCATTTTCTTTTGTGTTGTAAATCCTAACTTCTGTGGTATTAGTTAATAAGGCTAGCTTTGGAGTAATGTCAGGAGGGTGGAATCATCCTTTGAAATAATCCGAGGAGATATAAGTAGTTAATTATTTCCAAGGGTATTAGGATGGAAGGTAACACCTTTAATTGGGTCACAACCCTTATCTGATGTAAAGAGAGAAAACCTCAGAGGTGACCTGCACCATTTGTCTTGTTGTTGTTGTTGTTGTTATGTGCTGTCGAGTCGTTTGCGACTCATAGTGACCCTATGTACAACAGCCCTAAACCCTGCTCTATCCTGTGCCAATCTCATTGCCTCTGACACACCATTTGTCTTACAAAAGATAGAAAGAGAAAAAATAGGGGAGAGAATGAAGGACCTTGGAAACACCACAAAAGAAAAGCTAAGAGCAGAGGGTGTCCTTTGTACCTAGGTCCCTATGTTGAAAAGCTCCTGGAAATAAGAGACAGAAAATGGCTTCTTATGAATTCAGACTTCCAGTATTCTCAACTTTGGTAAACACCACATGTGATGTTTCTATTATTGTGGCATTAGATAATTAAAAGAGTATTCATATAGGACAAAGCACAAGTACTCTATAGGATTTCCAAGTTTGACATTTTTATGGAAGAAGCCTGCCAAGATCTTTCTGGTGTTTAGTGGCTGGTCGGTTTGAATCACCAAACTTTTAGTTTGTATCCCAGCATATATTCCACTTTGCTAGCAGAGTCTCGGCCTTTTAAGTAACTAAAATATCAAATCATGCTAATAAGAGAGGGGCAATGGTGGGAGCGTATCTAAATAATTTCTGAATACATGAATGAATTTTTGTTATCAAAAGTTTTATTAGTATCATTCTGTTTTGTTATCATATGTCTATTTTGTTAACAAACATAATATACATTAAAATATTTAGTGTTGTGCATATTAGAAAGTATACATAAAATCATCTCTCAATAGACAAGAATCATAATAACAGTTTCTGGACTTTAATCTAAGTCTTGATTGATTAGACGTATATTCTTGGTCAATGTGTTATAGGCTGCTTTTTCAAAACGTCTCATCTCATAGAAATACACTTTGAGTTATGGATGTTGGTGGCAATTGTTCCTCCTTGTGGGATTAGTGGAGGTTAGGTGCAGCTGTTTTCACATCATCTGCACTCTTTTTACAGTCAAAATTGACTTTTTTGATTTTTCTTTGTTTTTTTTTAATATTTTATTGTGGTTTGAGTAAAACTCTACAAAGAAAATTTGTCTCCCCACTCACCAATTTGTACACAGATTGTTCAAATACATGGATGCAATCTCATCAGGTGCCAGCATATTTGCCATTGCTACATTAATTTCCTTATTCCCATTACTTGGTTTTCACACTCTTTTCAACTTTCCTAAATTTGTTTTGGAGTACATGCTGATTTTTCTCACAAAAACTATTTTCCTTCTGGATATTATCATTCACTGGATAAGCCTAATTTTCATATGCTCTGGGAGTGATGTCTGTTCTCAATTAGAATGATAACTAAATAGTCTAGAAGGGTCTACAAGTAGAACTTCTATTATACCACTAAGTCTGATGTGTTGGGTTGTTTTTTTAATATTAATTGGATTCTATTATACCTTTTTCTTTCATTCTATGCAGTACCTTACATTGTGATCCTTATCTGAGCTGGAGCTATCTAGTTATTTTGGTCTGAGGTGAAGGGAGGCTTTGTTTTGTACTGCATCCAATTTACTTTTATTTCATGTTCTTTCTTAAAATGGACTCATGTTACTATCCCTGCTATGACTTGTAGAAATAGTGTCTCATTATGAATATTTTTAGATGTAAAGACAGTGTAAGAGGTTTGTTGTGGGTGTAAAGGAAATATGAAGCGGGGTTTGCAACCAATATCTAATAAGGTGTATGTTGTTGTTGAAGGCTGTTGAGTCGAGCACGACTCAGTGACACTATGAACAAAAGGTCTGAAGCCTTTCTGTAACTATCATCATTTATCAAAGTTCCTAGAGTTTCCGGAGACATGTTGTTTCAGAAGTGGATGCCACTCCTGGGACTGGGCCAAAGACATGGAGTGTGGGAAGGAGGTAAAGCACCAGGATGGCAGAGTTTGATGCACAGAGGAGGGGGTGAACAAATTAGGAAAGATCCAATGGGGACCTGAAAAGCTGGGTAATAGTAGGCATAGTTCAATTTTAGATAATTTTATGAAACCTAAAGTATATGAATTAATGTATGAAACACCATGTGAATGAAAGAATGAGTGAAACACAATGTAATCAACAAAGCACAATGTGTACAAATTTTGTGTGTAAACCAGTATAAAATAAAAATCAAAGAAAACTATTGTAGTTAGGTGTCATTGATATGACTCTGATTCATAGTGAACTTAGGTATGCACCAATAAAGAAAATCACTGTCTTATCTATCCTGTGCCATCCTTTAAAGTACCACTGTGTTTATAAAAATATGTTGTTAGGTGTTGCCAGGCCAACTATGACTCACAATGACCTTAGGAACAATAGATCTGAACGTTGCCCTATGCAGCTCCAGCTTCATTCTTTCTGACACGCTGGAGTCCATGACTACAGTTACTGTGTCAGTCCATCTTGTTGAGAGTCTTCCCATCTGGATCTGACCCACCACCTTTCCCATCATGCCAACTTGCTGAAAGGACTAGCCCCTCCTGACAAGCCTGCATGCCTCAAATAAGTGAGATGAAGTTTCACCATTCTTACAACTAAGGAGAACCTTCCCTACATTTTCTCCAAAACAGACTTGTTCGTCCTTTGGCAACTTATGGAGTTCTCAATACTCTTTTCCAACACAGATTTCAAAGGTATTGATTCTTCCACTGTTTTTATTCACTGTCCAACTTTCAGATACATATGAAGCAATTGAAAATACCATAGCTCGCATTGGACACACTTTTCTTTAAATTAAAATTATTTCTCTTCAGCACTTTGGAGAGGTGCTTGACACCTGACTTTCCCAAATGAGTATGTCCTTTGATTTCCTGATTTTTTGTTTACTATGGGGGCTGGTTGTGGATCCAAGTAAATGCATTGCAACTTCAGTTTTTTCTCCATTTATCATGATGTTGCCTACTAGTCCAGTAGAGAGGATTTTTGTTATCTTGACGTACTCTATATTAAAAGCTGTGATGTTTTATTTTCTTCTGTAGTGAGTGTTCAAGTTTTCTTCATTTTCTGAAAACAACATTGTCTCATCTGTATAGTGCATATTTTATTTATTTAATGAGTCTCACTCCAATCCAAATGCTATATTCTTCTTTATATATGCTAACTTATCAAATTATTTGCTCAGTACAGAGATTGAATAGACATAGATGAAGAAAAGAACTCTGACACACTCCTTACTGGATTTTAAACCAGGCAATGTTCTCTCCTGTTTAGAATACTTCTTGGTCTAGGTGTAGGTTTTACAGGAGCACAATTATTCTGTGATTCCTATTTTTCTCATTGTAGTCAAGGATTTTAAAATTCCCTCCCACATATGGTTAGCATGTTGCCAGGGTGGATCAGTCCTTGGAGAAGGACATCGCACTTGGAAGAGTGGAAAATAAGTGTAGGAGGGGAAGACACTGGATGAAATGGATTGACACAGTGATTGTGACAATGGGGCTGGATGTGTCAGAGATGGTGAGTTGGCTCAGGACAGGACAAGGTTTAGCTGTTCATGGGTCTATTATGAGTTGTAGTCAATGTGACAGCATATAAGAACAACAATCTCATACCTTATCACTGAAACTAGCCAGAGAAGAGCAAATGTCAAGAGTTGAACCCACTGTAACTCCAGCATATAGCATCTAAAGGCTAAAATAGAATAACAGAATAACATGAGACTCGCTGAGGATATTTACGTTGTTTAACAAGACAAATTGAGTATCTATAATTAAAAATTAAGAGACTAGTTAAAATACTCATGAAAATGAAACATATAATGTGTGAACCAATGTCTCAGAAGAGGTAGAGACACATGGGCCATTCTATTTTATCAGGCCACTCTAAAGGCAAGTGTGTCAGGCTTGATAAGAATCTTTTTACAAAAAGTATTTACTTTTAAGTGACATCCCATAACTTACAGCAGGCTTTAAAAAGTTGCTTACAATAGATGACATGTGATGGTGTTAGAGAATATGAGATGTAGTTGGGCCACTTTTAGGACTTTGGCTTCCCCTGGCTTAACTGAGTCAATCAAAATTCAGTGAGAACTCAAATGTCCTGCCAGGGAACCTGCCCTGGGAGCTGAGTTGACTGACAGCTCCACCTGCTTCTCCATAGGATCAACCACCACACAATTGACAAAGTCACTCCCCTCCTTACGCTGCTCAGAGAAAAGCCCTGTACACAGAGGGAGATCACGGCTAGTCCTTTCTTGCCAGGAATCCCTACCAGGCAACTTTTGCTTTCTGAAAAATTTGACCAAGAATTTTCCTAGAACTGTGATGCTGTTTAGGGCTTGATCTGTCAAAAAACACTTCTCTTTCGTGTCAGACTTAAAGTCCAAAGACTCCCTGTTCCCGTTGCTGTTGGTTTTGTGTACCACTGTGTCTGAACAGACCCATAGCTGACCTTCCAGTGGGTTTTAGAGTCAGTAAATCACATGAGAAGACGTTGCCCATCCTTCTTCCAAGGAGCAGCTGGTGGAAATATGTACTTTTGGGGATTGCAGCACAACTTCTTACCAGTAGGCCACCAGAGCTCCTTCTTGCTTCCTTATTTATCTGTTGCATTCAGTACCCACCATACATTTCATGTAAGTTTAATATCATCACCATGGCATGTACTTCTATTTAGAACAGTTCACACTGATACAAAGAATAGATCTGAAGGCTCGGGATATAAAATGAACACAAAAGAAAGACCAAGTTCTTAACTTTGAAGTGTATTAGAATATTGGCTGATGGCAGAGTGAAAGTACGTGCATCTTAATTCTGTTTTCAGTCCGTGCAAAGACAGACATCTATGCATCATGCTTTTTAATAAAGTTATTGTCTTGATGTTGCCATACCTAGAAGCCTAGTGTAGCTTTGTTTAGCTATAAATTTAGGTTTATACGATTTCTCTTACACTCTGCCAATATCAGAGTGCCATTTTCCTCACCTTTCTGAACAATCCCATCATTTCTAATTTGTCTCTCAACGCTGCCCCTTGGCACTGTGGCAGAATGTGGACCATCACACACCCATGAAATCTAAGATGATTCTGGGATAATTCACTAAAGATTAGCTATCGCACACCTTTCTCCCTGACTCTGCTTCTCATTCTGGCTCTCTGCCCCCTGGCTGACCAAAATGCAGAACTTATTCTGAACTCCTGGAGACTGAAATGCTTCTGCAGCCACATGCCTCTCAACAAAATCTTCACATGGCTTTAAAATGCATGAGTCACTTTATTTATATTGTGAGTTCCTTTGGGGGAAATGCTGATCTGAGAAAAAATGGTAGAGGCTCGCTTCCTCCCCCTCATTTATTTTCCATGATCTTCCTGAGCCTGGACAGCAATTCTAGCTCACCCTTTGAACAGCTGATTGCTTACAAAGATTTTCAGTCACAAAGACTTGACACGTGGTAGGGGGTCTCAGATCTCCCAAGTGATCTGGTGTGTACTTCAGCGCCAAATGACTTGACTTCTCCAAAGTTTTATGGCTCAACTCCTTTTGGAAGAGAAAAAAAATGACTTGGGTATATGTGTACGATATAGAGCAAGGAGAAAAGACGATTTAGATTGAGAAGAGGACTGGGGCAGCACTCTGTTTCACGGATGACACAATCCATTTTATTTTCTCCTTTAGCTGCCTTAAAGCATCGTGAACCATCCAAAACAATCTATTCTGCAATGTAATGCTGTTGCATTCCAGTATGACTATGTGTAGCTCAATTTAAACTTGACCCCACATTAAGATGGAGTGAAGTAAGTCTGCTACTTAGTCTCAATGGGTGTTCTTGGGGTGTTTGCAGGGCTTGAAAAATGTCAACGGAAACCACGTTTTAAATCTAAGCACACCATATATCAGTGGACATGTTTCAACAGATAAGTGGGGCCACTAGCCTTTTTTAGAATGCAAACACTAAAGCTTTTTAGTTTGGTACACAAAATAATCTAGTTTTCAGACCGGCTTTAAGTTAATAAATCATCATGTTCATGTAGACATGAAGAATATGAGATGGGAAGGTGTTAGATATAGGGTCCAAGGTGATTGGCCTCTGTGGATTTAAGGACATAATCTGAAATAAGGAACAGGAGTGAGTGGAGGTGGTCTTTAGTTTCTACTCAGACCCCCTCAAGGCAGTGATGGTAACACAGTGCGATGAAACAACAAGGGGTGACACGCCCGAGTGGGCAGTATTTTCTCCCTCATTCCTGAAAGATAATTTGGTCCTGGTTTCACTATGTCTTTTGCTAGTTTCCAAAATGACATTCAAAGTTAATTTCTTTTTTGAAAATATTCCAGGCTAATCCTATTAGTCAGTATTTCTGTCTGAATGTGTTAATTCATAAATATGCACACAGAGATATAGACCTAGATCCAGGTGTACAGGTCAGCTCTCTCTTGCTGGTAGGAAATAAGACTTTGTGTTTATTGGCCTTGCTTTTCTCATTGAGTTGTTAATTCTCATGGGGCAGAGCCCATAGCTACAGAGAACTGTGCCCCTAGATATTCATCTGAGAAAGATAGAGAATTCTCTTGGAGAATCCGTTAACCTCAGGGTCAGGAATCCGTGAGTCTACAATGATAGGAACTTCTTCAGATAGCAATCTCAAAGCACTTTAGACCCAGGGCTCTAAAACAGGATTTGATGTCATTTTTTATGAGGTTGCACTGTAAATTCTGATAACGGGGAAATTTTCATAAGGAAAAAGTAGTTGGGAAATACACAGTTCTCTCTCACATTTGTGTGTGTGTGTGTGTGTGTGTGTGTGTGTGTGTGTGTGTGTGTGTATGTGAAAATTTAATCCTCATCTATTTGCTGGGATATCGAGGTCCTTTGGTAGGCTCAATAAACTCTTCCCCCTGGAGCTCTCCTTTTTTTTTTTTTAGGATTTAAATGTTTTTACCTGTTTGTAAGGGCATTCTGGAAAATACAAAGGCTAAGAATCCAATCACTAACTGAAAAAAATCTATGGCTTGATCCGCCTCCGCCCCTCAGGCCCCACAGAAGAAAGGACTGCTGATCTGTTAATGAAAAGTCACAGGCTTCAAAACTCTATGAAGTGTGATTCTGTTTTGCACATAGGCAATTTCTGAGTAGAAATAAATTTAAAGGACATGGACTGCCTTTTTTTTAACTTTGGTATCTATTTGAAATATTTTATGCACTCCTTTTTCAATGAGTCAGATTATATAAACTTATTTTCTTTAATAGGTTCCCTGGAGCAAACTTTTCTATGATTCTTGTCTTCTTTAATCAATTCATCTGCAAATTTTATGTTAAAAATGTAATTCTTCACAAGTCCCCCATGGTGATATTCATTTGAGGCTTTTCTCTGTCAAGTACTGTCATAATTGGTTTTATTTTCAAATCTTTAGTATTTCATAGGGAACAATTAAGAACTGAAGGTCAAAGGAGTAAAATTTGATAGCAAGATCTGGGCCATTTTTTAATGGAACAAGGAAATCCAATAGTCCAAAGGTAAACTGAATAACTTTTATTGTGAAGATAACATATGAGCCCTAAATTACAGAATGGAAAAAATTAATAAAAACAATTATATTAGATACCATGGGGTTTTAAAAATGCATATGGGATAATCTTATTGCATATGTTAAAAGTTAAACTTAAAAATACACTTCAATTTTAGCAGTCCAATTAGTGAAAAATAGTTATCATGGATGTTTCAAAGGTGAAAGGAGAATCTATATGATCTGAAAGGGCCTGTTAACCTTCAAAACCCCAAGTGATCTGAAATAGTGGGTTGATCTTTCATAGAGCTGAAACAAAACAAATAAAACAAAACTTAAAGCAAGCACTGAAAGGCAAGTTACAGTGGCTCAATAAATGTAAATTCAGCAATTGCATGCAGAAATAATATTATGGCTACAAAAAGGGCTTGGGGTTACTATGGTTGAAATGCTCCCAGATCATACTATATGATGGGTTCTGGTGAAGGAAAAATGGTTAGCAAGGAGATAGAGAATGAGAAAGAGAGGGAGAGAGAGAACTTTTATTACCTGATCCTTGAAGTTTCAAGTCCAGAAGTAGTCATACGTCGTTTGATTGCCAAAATATAAATCCTAAAGTTACACCCCACATGCAAAAGCTGCGAGGAAAGTCAATTTACACCATGTCCTGCACCAAGAGAAGGAGGGTGCTAGAGACACAGAAGATGGATTTGAAAGAGGGGTGGACATCTAGAAATATAATGAAGAATGCATAACTAGCGGTATTATCATCACTGGTGTTATTTTTATGTGCTGTCAAGTTGAGTATGACTCTTATTAACTGTATGAACAGCTGACTTGAACTATCCTTTGCCATCCTCATCGTTCCAACACATTTGAGCCCTTTGCTGAAGTCACCATGTCAATCCATCCTATTGGGAGTCTGCCTCTTCTTGATAAACTCCAAAGATAAATTTTCATCTTTTCATCAGCAATAGTATCATGATACATGAAAAGATTTAATAGGGAGAGTGTATTCCTGGTTTTGTACTCTTGACATTTTACAGAAAGTACAGAAACCAAAACAGCTGCTGTACAGTCAATGCTGATTCATCATGGTGGTTCTATATGCTTAGAGTAGAGCTACGAACCCTCAAAATCATTCTACTCAATCTCCTTGATACAAAACCAAGTTCATGAGAGAAGAAAGATAAATGTCACATATAACACCATTGACTGCCAGTAGAGCTGACAGCCAAGGTGTGCTCTTTTCTCTGAATTGGTGGAACAATGAAAGGAGTCTCTCCTAACTCCTTTCTTTGTGAGAGACCATGGCTTTTTAAAACGTTCTACTTTCTGGAATTAAGAAAGCAGCATCACTCCTTCCCTCTGCATGAGGACATTTCCTATCTCTGTCAGGAAATGCACAGTTCTAAGACAATTGAATTGCATTAAGACTCTGAAAAAACAACTGTAGCCATGACAGTCCTCTTTAATCAGCCACAAGCTAAGCTGTTTTCCTATGGATCCCCCAGTGGTTTACATTGTATGTGAATATGATAGATTTCTCGTCTCTTGGACAAATCTTTGACATCTCTTTAGGATACAATTCACTATTGTTAGGTACCTTTGAATCTGTACCCTTCACAGAGCTCCTATAACAATAGATCAAAATCTTTCCCTATCATCACAATCTCCACCATGCTCAAAGCCATTCTTGCAATCACTGTTCCAATCCATATAGCTGAGGGACTTCCTCTCTCTTGCCGATCCGATCCTCTACCTTTCCAAGCATGATGTCTTTTCCTAAGGACTGACAACATGCCCAAAGTATATGAGAAGGGCTTCATCATCATTGCCTTGAAGGAACCTCTTTATTAGAATATAACTAAGCACTGTTAAGTGGAGTATAATGTAGCTCTAGTAGCAAAGTGTGCAGAGAGTTGCACTGCTCACCCAAATCTTGAGATGTCACCTCTGTTTTTGTTCAAATCCATCAGTCACTTCCAGGGAGAATGATGGACAATCAATACAACCTCTCAAAAACCCACTGGAAGGTCAGCTGTAAGTTGATTCTAACTCAATCGGAATGAGAGAGTGAGGTGGTGGGATTGACATGTGAAAATGAATGCTTCAGAGTTTTCTTGCTATGACTTACTTTCCTAATCTATACTATCAGGGAATATATCATTCAAGTTTTCAGCTTAGGTTACTGTTAATTTCTATTAGAATTGAATAAAACAATAATGTACAAAGTAGGTACATGATCAAATTTCACTGAGTGATGGACTAAATGAATGAATGATAAATAAGCTATTTTCTCTATATAGACAAAACTAAAATCTCCATGTTCCATTTTATTCTTTCATTCTTCTTTGTATATTTCATTTCTCCTCTTCATATTCCTTTCCTTTGGACTTCCTTTGCATTTACACATGCATGCATGTATAATAAATAGAAACATGCTTTTTGTTGTTGTTGTTATGTGCCATTGAGTCGCTTGCGACTCATAGTGACCCTATGTACAAGAGCCCTAAACGCCGTTCTATCCTGTGCCAACCTCGCCGTTTCAAACACAATTATTCCCACTACTCCAGTCACAGAATCCATCCATCTCATGGAAGGTCTTCCTCTCCTGCGCCCTCCCTCCACTCTCCCAAACATGATGTCCCTCTCCAAGGACCAGTCCCTCTGTGCAGCATGCCCAAAGTATGTCAGACGAAGCTTCAGAATCCTTGACTCCAAGGAGCACTCTGGCTTCACCATCTCCAGGACAAACCTGTTTGTTCTACTAGCAGTCCATGGTATATTCAACACTCTTCTCCAGGACCACAACTCAAAGGCATCAATTCTCTATCATTCCTATTCACTGTCCAACTCTCCAATGCATAGCATGTAATTTCAAAGACTATAGCCTGGATCAGGTGCACCTTAAACTCCAGCCTGACATCGTTGCTCTTCAGTACTCTGGAAAGGTCCCTCATAGCTGACTTTCCCAACACAATTTGTCCCCTGATTTATTGGCTGCTGCTACCAAGAGTGTTGACTGTGGAACCAAGTAAACTAAAAGTGTTAACTATTTCAATCTCTTCATCATCCATACTGATGCTGCCAGTTGACCCAGTGGTGAGAATCTTTGTCTTCTTGATATTGCATCTCAATCCATATTGAAGACTGCAGTCCTTGACTTTCTGAAGCAAGCACTTCAGGTCCTCCTGAGTTTCAGCAAGTAGGGTTGTGTCATCCACATAACACAGGTTGTTGATGATTCTTCCACCAATCCTGATGCCACATACTATACATATTTTTTTTTTAAAATTAATAATGGTGCTGGCAAAGAATAGTGAATGTTATGGACTGCCAGAATTGTGAACAAATCTGTCTTGGAAGAGATACAGCCAGAAAGATCCTCAGAAACAAGAAGGATGAGACTTCATCCCACATATTATGAACATGTAATCAGGAGTGACCAGACCTTGGACAAGGACAGAATGCATGGTAAAGGAGACAGTAAATGAGAATGAGGTAGACTCTGAAGAAAAGAAACTGAAATCAGTGACTGAAACAATGAGTTCAACCATCAGAAAAATTGTAAAGCTATCTCAGAACTGGGCAGGATTTCACGATATTAGGTCGAATTAGGTCACTATGGATTGGAATCAACTTGATGGCATCTAACAAACACAATAATGAAGCAAGTGCATGCTTAGCCAGGAACAGTCATTTCTTCTTTCTAGAGAAGGGAGAACTTTAAAATTTTTTTAAGCCACAGTCCTTTTGTCTTTTAGCCATTGGCCTCTGCTTTCAGAATAATCTACTGTTTCTTGACATTTCTTTGGGTCAGTAGTCTTACAAATAATACAGTCCTAACTAGCTTAGTGATTTGGGTACCTACCAATGGCTTACTTGTTTCTCTATTTTCATGCAACAGTGTATGCTTAATCTTTCTTCTAAGAGAAGGTATTAATTTTCTTAACCTCTCCAGAGTGCTGAAGTGAAAAGTTGTCAGTCTAGAGACTAAGGTGCACCTGATCCAGGCCATGGTCTTCACAATTATGTGCTATGCATCAGAGAGCTGGATAATGACTAAGGAGGACAGAAGAACTGATACCTTGGACTTGTGGTGCTGGAGAACAATATTGCACACACTATGGGCTGCCAAGAGAACAAGTCTGTTCTGGATAGACTGAAACCAACTTGTTCTCTGGAGGCAAAGATTCTGAAGCTCTGTCTCACATATTTTGGGCATGTTCCCACAAAGGACCAGTCCTTGGAGAAGGACATCATGCCTGGCAGGGTGGAAGGACAGCACAGGAGAGGAAGGCCCCGGATGAAATGGATTGACACAGTGACTGGAGTAAAAGTAGCAGGTATATAGAAGAAAGTGAGATTGACTTAGGACAGCAACAGAATTCAGAGCTATTGTGCATAGGGTTGTTACAAATTTCGGGCAACTCAATGGCACATAGCAACAACAATAACAATAAATAGCCAAATAATGAGTTTTTTAGTTACATATGTCCATTGTCTTGATTAAAATAATAAAACAAAAAACTTTTTATTATTTTGAGTCTATGTTCTTATATTTTATATTTTATGCCTTTTTCAGTTTTTCCATAACTTCAGTGTACTTGCTACATCTACAAGGTAGTTATTGTTGTAAAGTGACACTGAGTAAAGTATGACCCATAGTTACCTTATGAGCAACAGATCTGAAACCTATCCTATCTGGTGTCATTCTTACACTTCCTGACACATTAGACCCCATTGCCACAGTCACTGTGTCAATCCACATGGTTGAGGGTCTTCTTCACCTTCACTGATCCTCCACCTTTCTGAGCACCATGTCCTTATCTAAGTAACAGCTCCTCCCAGCAACATGCACAAAATATGTGAGGTGAAGCATCATCATCTTTGCCTCCAAAGAGCACTCTGGCTGCACCCTCTCCAAGAGATATTTGTTTGTTTCATTAGCAATCCATGCAATGATCAGTCCTCTTCTCTTACACCACAGCACAGTTCAAAGTTGTCAATTTTTCTGCAATTCTTATTCTCTGTCCAGCTCTCAAATGCATAGCTAGTGACCAGAAACACCAGGGCCTAAATCAGATGCACATTAGTCCTCAAATTGGCATCATTACTCATCAATAACTTGAGGAGATCCCTAACTTCAGACTTTGCCCAGTGGAATATGTCTCTTGATTTTCTGACTGCAAGTACCAAGGGTGTTAATTGTGGATCTAAGTAAGATGAAGTTGTTAACAGTTTCATTCTTTTCTCCATCTATCATGAGGCTGCCTACTGGTCCAGTGGTAAGAATCTTGGTTTTCTTGACAATGAGATGCAATTCCTATTGAAAGTTCTATTCTTACCTCTTCTGCAAAAAGTGCTTCAAGTACTCCTTACTTTCAGCCAGCAAAGTTGTGTCATCTGCATAATGCAAGTTACTGATGAATGTCCTGGTCTTGATGCCACATCCCTCTTCACAGAGGAATAGCATGTCTAAGTCCAAATAGTTGTTTGTTGTTGTTGTTATGTGCCATCGAGTTGCCTGTGACTCATAAAGACCCTTTATACAACAGCCCTAAACCCTGCTCTATCCTGTGCCAATCTCACTGTCTCTAACACATCTACCTCCGTTACCCCAGTCACTGAATCAATCCACCTTATCAAGGATCTTCCTCTCCTGTACCGTCCCTTCACATTCCCAAGCATGACGTCCCTCTCCAAGGATTGGTCCCTCCTTGTAACATGTCCAAAGTAAGTCAGATGGAGCTTCAGAATCCTTGCCTCCAAGGAGTAGCCTGGCTTCACCATCTCCGGGATGAACTTGTTTTTTCTCCTAGCAGTCCATGGTATATTCAATACTATTATCCAGCATCACAACTCAAAGGCATCAATTCTTTCTATCATCCCTAGTCATTGTCCAGGTAGCATGTCAAAATGTGAATAGCACCAAGGTTGTTAATTTCCCCCCCCAAATTTCTCATAAAATATACCTATTATTTATTACTGAAATAATTGTATGTATAAAAAAGTTTTTAAAAGTTCTAATTAAATGATGTTAACCTTTTGTGCAAATAACTGCATATTTTATCCAAAATTAAGCTTTCTTATTAAATTGCAATTTCTGATGTTCTAAATTTTAAAATGTACATATCAGAGTTTTCTGTTATTCAGCTTAATATTTTTATTACAGAAACAGTACAAGACTTGGAGTTAGAACCTAGAAACTAATTTCTGTCATTGAGTAATTGTAAGCACTTACTTTTCTTTACCTCTCTATGGGCTTCAATTCCCACAACTTCAAAATAAAGCTTTAAATTAGGTGGTTTCACACTTTCCCTCCAGCCTTTTTAAAGTCTATACATACCTGTCATGAAACTTGTTTAAACCTATTGTTTAAAATGTTCAGAGGGAAAACATATTTGCCACTTTGGAAAACAGTTCTGGAAGATTTTGTATCAGAGGCAGTTTGTGTAAATTTGGAGATGAGTTTTAGCTGCCACAGGCTTTAAAGAAGTAAAACACAGTATTGCATTTTCATTTAAAGTAACAGTTACCTACTAGTTCTTTGGGAATTGTTCCTCTTTGTAATGTTCACATTTGTATAGGCCTTGGTGAAACCAACTTGTTCTTAAAGCTTGGCTATAGGAGTTTGGTTTACTACTAGGTTTGGTAGACCCATCACCCAGGGCAATTTCAGAAACATCAATAACTTTGGCTGTTGCGTCTTCCATTAAATCAATAGTCATCTTTCTACCTGCAGTCCATCGCTTCTTATCTCCTCCAAGGTCTATTATAAAATCCAGACTTCATAACCTATTCACACAATTATTTTAATCCTCTAATCACTTCCAAGTTATCTCTGCCTTTTAACTCAACTTATATAATATTCTTAGATAAATTTCTTCACTAAAGCTCTAATCATATTATTCTCAAACACACTTCTTCGCTTCCCATTATATATCAAATGAGTTTCAAATCTCACAGGTTATTTTAAGTATCCTAGGATCTGATCTCAACCTAGTTTCCTGGATAGTCTATGTGTAGTTTCTATATTTTATATTTTGAATAAAAAGTAACATAAAAAGGCATGTTCTATTTTAATATCTTCATTTAAAACTCTTTGCAAATACATTTTCCTCATCTATTCTTCTAGAAAGAAAGATGCATACTTTTTTCGGATAAAGGCATTTCCATTTCCACATACAAGGAGCCCCCAATTTGCAAAAGAAATCAGTTCCTAAGTGTATTTTTAAAGAAAATTTGTAGATAAGTCAGAGAAGGTACATTTAATTCTAATTTAGTCATTGTTGTTGTTTTGTGTCTTTGATCTTAGACCATCTCATTGTTGATCCTCTAGTGGGTTTTCAAGAGCAGTTAATCACAAAGGAGGAGATTGTTCATCCTCCTATGGAGCAGATGGTGGATTTGAACTGCATGCCTTTAGAACTGAACTGCATGCCTTTAGGATTTCAGCATAGCTTCTCACCACTTGGCCACCAAAACTCCCTTATTTAGTCATTGTCATTGTTGTTGCTGTTGTGATGTGCCATCGAGTTGCTTGCGACTCATAGCGACCCTATGTACAACAGCCCTAAACTCTGCTCTGTCCTGTGCCAATCGCATTGTCTCTGACACTCCCATCCCAATTATCCCAGTCACTGAATCAATCCACCTCCTAGAGGGCCTTCCCCTTCTGCACTGTCCCTCAACGCTCCCAAGCATGAAGACCCTCTCCAAGAACCAGTCTCTCTTTACAACATGTCCAAAGTATTTTAGATATTTTAGACAGACCCTTAGAATCCTTGCCTCCAAGGAGCCTCCTGGTTTAAACCTTTCCAGGAAAAAAAGCTGAGAGTCTTTTCAAGAAATTAAAAGCTTCATGCACAAGAAGAAATGTGACTGTGATGAAAAAAAATGTTTCAAGAGAAGAGTAATTTATTACTTTCAAAGTGAGGGTAAATTTGTACAACATTAAAAGCAAGTGCAAGGTGGTTGTAATTTGGGTATTTGTATCCTGAAGCGCTTCTTGGATGTATTCTACTTGATTACTTAACATACACATTTCAGTAGTATGCTAAGTAGCTGAATTCTAATAATTTATCATTGACTTAATGATCAAGTTTTACCTCTCCTTTTGAATTATGCACTAAGTAAGATCTAGTCTATCTAATTCAATGAAAGTCACAAGAGTTTCTTAAGTTTTCAAGCAAGCATACCTCCTATCCACCAGGTGAATGAATAGAATTAACTACATTTCAGTGTGGGGAGGAAGATCAACCAACTCCTTTAGTCACAAGAATAGACTCATCAATCAGCTTCTGAGATTAACATTTGACAGGTGCCAATGAACTCTTTCCAATATTACCTTTCAGAGAGAAGGACGTCAAGAGTGAACCAATGTACAGTCAAGGGTACTATCATACCTACGAGGATAAAGAGCTCATGCAAGGTTACAGGATAAACTCAGAACTGGAATGCAATTGTGATATTGCTATTTGGATCAGAAAGGTAAGTCTAGTGAGCTTAAGAGAAATAGTCAACATTTTTCAAACAAAATGGTATTTAAAGTACATTTAAAGATATCAGAGTATATATAGAGCAGTACGTATACTTTTACTATAAATTTAGCCAGGATTCCCTTTGCTTTTTTAAGAGAAATAAAACACAGCAGAAAAAAAGCTGTGATGTGCTCTTTTTTGATATATTTAATTACATTTTTAAAACTCTCTAGAAAAATCTTTTGGAAACAAATTTAATTTTTATCTTACGATCCCTGATGCCCTTTTACAAGTAAACTTCATACTGATGAACAAAAAGACATATGGTCTTTTTATTTGCTTTATTTGAATTCATACATTTACTAACCACATGGGGAAGATAGCTATAATATTTCTGACAGCCCAAATGCCTATTCTTTCTTCACTGAACATCATTCACTGTTCTTCACCAACTTTGCCAACAAACTTTATTTTACTTTATTGTAAGAACTGGAGTTAAGGAAGCCAAGGTCGAAAGCTCAACGTTCTTGCTCTGTTTTGTGACTTTAAATAATATCATTAATTTGGATGGCAAATATTTGCAACTAGATACATGAATATGAAGGACTTCACTGAAATGCCTTAAAATGAATAGAAAAGCCATACAGCGGTCATGCTTTTCTTGTTAGGCACAACTGAATCCATTACAACTCATCTGACAGAGTAGACCTTTCCAATACTGTCACCTATTGTTTGGTCTTTATAGGCGTAGATTGCCAGGGCTATTTTTCCCTCTGAGTCACTGGTGAAGTCTAACCACCAACCTTTCAGATTCAGGCCATAGTCTTCACAATTACATGCTATGTGTCAGAAAGCTGCACAATGATTGGGGATGATAGAAGGAGAATCGATGCCTTTGAGTTGTGGGGAAGAGTATTCAATATACCATGGACTACTAAGAGAACAAACAGGTTCATCCTGTTGATGTTATTGTTATGTGCCATCGAGCCACCTGTGATTCATAGTGACCCTATGTACAACAGTCATAAACTCTTCTCTAACCTGTGCCAAACTTATTGTCTCTGATACACCCACTTCCATTACCCTAGACACTGAATCAGTCCACCTCATTGAGGGTCTTTCCTGCACTGTCCCTCCACCCTCCCAAGCATGACTTGCCTCTCCAAGGACTAATTCCACCTTGCAACATCTCCAAAGCATGTCAGACAAAGCTGCAGAATCCTTGCCTCCAAGGAGCATCCTGGCCTCACCCTCTCTAGGATGAAACTGTTTGTTCTCCTAGCAGTCCATGGTGTATCCAATACTCATCTCCAGCATCAAAGCTCAAAGGCATCATTTGTCCTTCTATTCTTCCTAGTCATTAACCAGATTTCTGAAGCATAGCAAGTAATTGCAAAGAATATGGCCTGAATCACATGTCTCCAGACTGACACATTGCCCTTCAGTACTTTGCAGAGGTCTCTGATTTTCAACAGATTTTCTCAGCACAATTTGTTTTTCTAATTTTTTGGCTGCTGATACCAAGAATGTTGATTGTGGAGCCAAGCAAATTAGAGAGTGAAAGCAGGCTGCTCCTTGGAGGCAAGGTTTCTGAAGCTACATCTGATATACTTTGTGCATGTTGCAATGAGAGACCAGTCCTTGGAGAGGGACATCATACTTGGGAGGGTAGAGGGACAGCGCAAGAGAAGACTCTATATAAGATGGATTGGCTCAACGACTGGGGTAATGGGGGTAGGTGTGTCAGAGACAATAAGACTGGCACAGGGTAGAGCAGGGTTTAGATCTGTTGTACATAAGTCTCTATGAGTAATAAGTGACTTGAAGACACATAACAACCACCACATTCCAATTAGCCACTGAGTCTTTAGCCATTGCCACATTAAGATTTCTTATCTATTCACAAAATAGCAGGTGACCAAAATTAGTCTGAGTTCTTCTACATTTCTTATTGTCATTGACTCACCAAAGTCTCTTCTCTCCCCAGATTTCTGCATCCCTGACATACTAAAACTTAGTAAAGCCATCACTTATTCAGTATGTATGTATTCATATGTAAAAATAGAAATAATCTCAGACCTTCCTCTGACTCTTCCTACCTTCCATAGAAGATTATTTACTCTTTTTTAAAATTTTTTTATTTAAATAGCATTCAGTTTATTGCAAATACTTAGTATTGGCTTCCCATATTTCCCCCCTTTTGTTTTTATCATAATTATGTTATCATCTAGATGAGCATAGATTACTTATTCTTAACTACTACTGACAAAGGATCTTTATTTCAATAACCAATAACCTACAAACTTTAGGAGTTTGCACTTTCTTGTGCAGAAAACATACACACAAACAAAACCCCAAAACTGGTTGTTATTAAGTAAATTCGGACTCATGACAACCCTAAATATTAGCAGAATCAAACCTGTAGGGCTTATAAGTCTGTGGCATTTCAAAACAACCCCCAGTGCTTTCTTGACATACAATCCACAGGGGCTCAACCTACCAACTTTTTTATTAGCAATTGTGTATTTTGCTCTTTGTATCTCCAGAGATTCCTTTCCACTGTAGATAAGGACTCTACTGGTCAGAACTTCAGGCTTGGGTACTAATTTTAGAAAATGAAGCATTTATATCACCACTCATGTTACTTTTCAAAGTCAACCCAGATTCCTTAACACCATTGTCTTGTCTGTTTGAAAAGCACTGAGAGCACTGGAAATGAAACAGTGGCATCAGTGAATGAAAAGCAGCCGCAAACAAATTACTAGAGACATGTACCTTCCTGAGAGGCAAAGAATTATGGAGGTGATATTGCACGATGGGATAGCTAAATACAGCCTTGGAGGCTCATGTGTGGATAGAAACCAATTAAGTAAAGCACTTAGGAAGATTGCTTTCTACTGTCTGGATGAGAATTTATCATGAGACATGGGTTTTAAGTGAAAAACCTTACATGTAAACTTGGACTAAGTGTTTTTTCCCAAGGTGACACAACAAGGCAAGCAATACAGATAAAAATAGAATGCTTGAAACCAGGTTCCTGATCTAATCACTAGATACTTTGCAAGTTTATCTGAAAAGGTCCTAATGCAAAATAGAACCTTAACTCTGAGAGGTCAGTCTAAGAATTATAGCAGCCACCTGGGAAGTAATACAAATGAACTTAACTGCTGGAGTAAAGGATGCTACAGTTTTATCAGAATGACAAAACAAGTAAAAAAAAAATACAGGCATGATGAAGAAATAATCTTTTTCTCAAATACTTTTTTTCCTAGTAATCGTTGTATGTTGTTGTTGTGTACCACCTGAGCAGATCCACCGCTGACCCTTCAGTGGGTTTTCAGAGGCAGTGAATCATACAGGAAGAGATTGCCTGTCTGTCCTCCTACAGAGCAGCTCGTGGATTTGAACTGCATGCTTTGGGGATTTCTGGGCAGCTTTTATCAAGTCAAAGCTGATTTACAACAATTTTATGCAGAATAGAATAACCCACTCTCTAGTTTTGCATTATTCTCATAATAATCATTATGTTTAAGCCCTTTTGATGTATCCCTGGAGTCAATCTATCGAGGTGAGGGTGGTATAGTGTGTATAACATATAGGACTACAAACTGAAAGATCAGGAGTTCCAATTCACCATATGCTCTGGGGAAGAATGAGGGACAGTTTCCTCCCCCCAAAAAATTTACAGTCTAATTTTGGTCACTTAAAAAGGGTTACCATAATTCAGGTTCAATTGATAACATGTCCTAAGCATGTAAAACAAAGTCATTTGTATTCATCAAAGGCCACACAGAAGCTGTGATTTGTGCAAGTGGTTAAGCTCTCCACCACCAAGCAATAAATTAGTGGTTTGAACCCACTTGGTGATGCCTGGAAGATAGTCTGGTGATCTGCTTCAGAAAGGTCACAGCCTTAAAAAAAACACAAAAAAATTCATGGAACAATTATACTTGGCATAAATGACGTTATGCTGAATTAGGATCAACTTGATAGTAATTAATAACTTAAAAAGAGGTTTGTGTACCAATGAGGGAGTTTTTCTTTTGCTTTTCAAGGAGAGGAGCAAATGGGGGGGAGGGATTTGTGCGGGGAGAAGGGTGCAACAATGAATGAATGAAATCCCAAAATCTCTGTAGATGTCCATTGAAATGAAAAATAAACAACTTAAATTAAAAAAAAAGAGGTTATGAATGGCATCTGAGCCTCTTTAATCCTGACATTGTTTGCTAAAGTGTAAGACGTGATTTCATACATACCTGTCTTATTTACTACCACTCCCCATCCACTTTGTCATTCTTTTTTCACTTACTCAAAGTTTTATAGAGCCTCTGCTAAATGTCAATTTCTGTTAAGGGGATTCAAGAAAGGACGTGGCTCATTGATACCCTTCAAGGAACTCAAGTTCAGTGGCTCACAGACGTCTATACAGTATTTCTGGATACAAGGCAGAAAGAGCTCTCAAAGAGATATAATGGTAAAATACAATGAAAATAAAATATGGATAAATGCACATGAGAGACAGTGTGTGTGCATGTCAGTGCGCGCGCGCGCGCGCGTGTGTGTGTGTGTGTGTGTGTGTGTGTGTGTGTGTGTTCTGATAGATAAGGTCACTAGGTGGATTAAATCTTTATCTTCAGACACTTATTCAATGAATCCTCCATCTCAAAAGATGAGAGAATCAGTTATTATAGGTACAAAGTGCAAGCTCCAGAAGAGATGGGAAACAGAGGCAAAGCATCTTTTGATATGGAGGAACGTCTGAAGTGACAGAGTAAAAAACATTTGGTTTTAAAAACAATAGGACATCATAGGGGCTTACCATTCCAGATCCTTTTTATGCACTGTATGGTTCTACCTGTGGTATCCATGGTGGTATTTTTAGGTAGCGATCTACAGGATTAGGACAAGCCAACCCCTTGTCACCAGCTAGTGTGGAGTCAATTGTGATTCATGATGAGATGACCTCCTCAGGGTTATTTTCAGCAAATTATGTTTCACAAATAGATCTCTAGACTGGCCATTTGAGATGTTACTTTCTCATTGGGCTTGAAATCAAAACTTTTATTTGGCAGTTGGAGTCTCCATTGTTTGCCCCATCCAGAGTTGATGAGATTAAGGATAATGCAGAAGGCTCTCATGTCAGCAATGTGCATACAATGGTGGGGCTACAAAAGGGGTGGATAGAATGGAGATAGGACTTTCAGTATTTCCTGATAAGGGCAGCCACACGAAGAAATAGAGACTTTCTATGAATATGATGACTAATTCATAATATGATCATGTACTTGAAGGATAGAAAAAGTTATATTTAGTAGAGAAATAATTTTATATCATTGTGAGGATACTCATCTCAAAGATTTGTGTGGCTCTGTATGTGTGGACGTGTGTGTTGAGAAGCGGAGTGTACAGGGTGCATATAAATAGCATCTAAATATAACTCACACTTGTGATTTGAGGATACATGGCATAGTTTTAAGAATAATTAAGCCTGAATATCCCATTGAAAAGTCACACACAGATGTCCAATTGGGAAGCAACAGGAAGTGGAAAGATCTATTTCTTACTGCATCAGTCCTTGACAATAAGGAGACTAAAGGAGATGTGGGGTTGGGCTTCTTTTCCCCCAGTTTCACTCTACTCTGTGCTACTTTACCTAGAGTAAGAGAGACTAACTCTAAACTTGAAGAATATTATCTCTGCATGGTTTTATCCTACTTAAATTGTTTTGGTTGCTTCCAAGTGTTGTTGGAATATTCAGAGGAGAATTTTCCATTTTCTTTGGTTCATAGCATCCAACAATCCTTCACAACTGTAGCTTACATTTAATAACAACAATAGAACTTATAACGCATCATCTGATCAACTTAGTATAGGGAAAGTGAGGATAATTCTCTTCATTTAAAAAATTCTAATCACCAAGAAAAGTCCTGATACAGACAGACAAAATTCCTTGTGTATCAAAATAGGAGAGTGCCTAAGTATGCGTGCTTTTAATTATCACACAGACCTGAGCTGAATCTATATTCTTACTCTTACCCTGTGAGTTTGGCAAGTCATTAATCTTCAAATTTAAAAGAAAGACAATACTATAGAACTTTGAGAATGGGAAATGGAGATAGTTCATTAAAAATATTTGAAAGAGAAGGGAATTCTAGAGGCCTAGTTGCAAAAAGATGCACTACAATCCCATAGGTGCATGGTTCGAATCCACCAGGTTCTCCTCCTGTACCAGTCAGATCCGATTGAATGGTACACACACACAAAATAATAAAATTTTAAGAAAATTGAAAGAGAGTAATAATAACAGTTATTAATTATACATTTTGTTTATATTTACGATTATCTTTTATTTAAAAAATAGGGGCTCTGGTGACCTAGTGGCAAGAAGCTGTGCTCCAATTCCAAAGGTCCAGAGGTTTCCCGCTGCTCTGTGGGAGGATGGGCAGTTCCCACACTGTGCAATCAATTGCTTCTGAAAATCCACCAGAGGGTCAGCTCTGTTGTTGTGTTCCACAACAACAACAATAACATTTCAAAAAACAAGAGCACGGCCACTGAAGAATTTAACCTAAGATATTTAGACTCTGTGTCCAGCAGCACTTAGAATTTTCGACATTGGCAACAATAATTACTAAAAAGTAGTATGTACCGCTTGAGCAGAACTCTAATACGTAGTTTGCATTGAGTTACTGTAGTAACCCAATGCCTTTGTTTGAGGTGGAATCTACCACCAGCTCTGAGAGTGTGATGGGCAATTTCCTCCTGCAGTATTTATTTAGCATTGGAAACCCACTAGAAGGTTCTGACTCAACTGTGATGAGGTATTATTAAGTTTCTCTGTGAAGGAGCACTTCATTTCATTTACAAAAGCAGTCATTTTTTCTCTAATGGTGAAGAATCTCTCCCATTCTATGAAGCCTTGCACACTGTGAAGAATGCCAACTTCACGGGAGTTGTAAGGGGCCCTATATGGTGGGAGAGTGATGCCCTCCATCCCCATGTGCAAGGACAAATAAGATTAAAATGGTGGCATGTGGTGAAGCTGCATGGACCACATAAAATCCATTTCATTAGTGAAATGAACTAAAAGAAAAGAAAAGACTGTGTTCGCCAACTCCTTTGCTAATAGCAGCATGAACACCTGTCACCAAGCAGTCAACACTGGTGTCCCGTGCAGTGTCAGCACTCTGGTCAGTGAGGCAGAAGGGGCTGGCTAGCTGGCCCAAAGCTTGTGTGAACTGACAGGCAATGAGCTGCCTATATGTTTCGCAGGTGATGTTCACACATACAATGCAAGCAGCAATGAAACACACAAACACCACTAACTCTAACTATAATCACTCCTCCATATCTATTTATCCATATCTGTTCAGCCTGAATGATGAGTGAAAAATTCAAGAAGCTAGACTATATGAAGAAGTATGTGACATCATCAACAATCTGCATTATGCAGATGACACAACTTATGCTGCATAAAGTGAAGAAGATTTGAAACACTTACTGAAGAAAGTGAAAGATTTTATTTAGTCTTCAATATGGATTACATCTGAACATCAAGAAAACAAAACTCATTACCAGTGGATCAAGGGGCAACATCAAGATAGATGGAGAAAAGTTTGAATTTACCAATAATTTTCTTTTACTTGGATCCACAAACAACATTCATGTTAGCCGCAGTCAAAAAATCAAATGACATTTTGCTTTGGAGAAATCTGCTGTTAAGAACCATTTCAAAGTTCTAAAGAATAAAGGTGTCAATTTAAAAGTAAAAGTACATTGTGAAGTTTGGTGAGTGAAGGGCTGAAGGAAATGGAAAGGATCTGGCAGGGACCAAAAAAGACAGGGTAATGACGGTCAACTCTAATGGTGATTAATTTTATAAAAAACAATATAAGACACAGATTGTAATACAATGTGAATGAAGAATAATATGAAAAACAATGTATACAAACCTTTAAGCAAATCAATATAAAATAAATTAATAAAAGGTACATTGTGCAACTATGAATGAGTATTTAAAAAAAGATCATAGGGGAGGGAGGAAGCATTCAAGGTCCAAGTCATAGTGTTTTTGATTGCTTTGTATGCATCTGGAAATTGGCTAGTGAATACTGTTGTTGTTGTTGTTGTTGTTGTTAATTGCCGTCGAGTCGTTTCCGACTCATAGCGACCCTATGCACAACAGCCCTAAACCCTGCTCTATCCTGCGCCAAGCGCACCGCCTCTAACACACCCATCCCGATTACCCCAGTCACCGAATCAATCCATCTCATAGAGGGTCTTCCCCTCCTGCGTTGTCCCTCAACCCTCCCAAGCATGATGTCCCTCTCCAAGGACCTGTCCCTCCTGGCAACATGTCCAAAGTATGTCAGACGAAGCCCCAGAATCCTTGCCTCCAAGGAGTATCTTGGTTTAATCCTCTCCAAGATAAATCTGTTTGTTTTCCTGGCAGTCCAGGGTACATTCAGTACCCTTCTCCAGCACCACAGCTCAAAAGCATCCACTCTCCTTCTGTCCTCCCTAGTCATTGTCTAACTCTCTGATGCAGAACAAGTGATTGCAAATACCATGGCCTGTATCAGGCGCACCTTAGTCTCCAGAGAGACACTGTTGCTCCTGAGTACCTTAGAGAGGTCCCTAACAGCAGACTTTCCCATCGCGATACGCTTTTTGATTTCCTGACTGCTGGTGCCAAGAGTGTTCACTGTGGAGCCAAGAAAACTGAAGCTGTGAACACTCTCAATCTCTCCGTCATCCATTCTGACGCTGCCAATTGGTCCAGTGGCGAGAATCTTTGTCTTCTTGACATTGAGCCTTAGTCCATACTGAAGGCTGCAGTCCTTGACCCTTCGCAGCAAGTGCATGAGGTCCTCCTCAGTTTCAGCAAGCAGGGTTGTGTCATCTGCATAACGGAGATTGTTAATAGACTTTCCACCAATCCTGATGCCACAATTCTCCTCATAGAGCCCAGCCTCTCGGATAATCTGCTCTGCATACATGTTGAAAAGGTATGGAGACAGGATGCATCCCTGGTGTACACCCTTCCCAATTTTGAACCATGCAGTGTTACCCTGCTCTGTTCTGACTACTGCCTCTTGGTCCAAGTATAGGTTTTGTATTAGCACAATGGAATGTTCTAGGATTCCCATTCTTCTCAGAGTCAGCCACAGTTTGTTATGATCCACGCAGTCAAATGCCTTTGCATAATTAATGAAACACAGATAGACATTCTTCTGGTGAATACTAAAGACTTAATAATTGATACCTTTGAACTGTGGTGTTTGGAAAGAATATTGAACATGTCATGGACTGTTAAAAGAACAGACAAATATGTCTAAGAGGGAGTCCAATCAATGTGCATCTTAGAAGGAAAGATGACGAAATTTTCTCATACTTTCAACACATCAGGAGGGCCCAGTCCAGAGAAGAAGACATTGTTCTTGGAAAGAAAGGGGATCAATAAAAAGAGAAGATCCTCAGAAATATGAATGAATGCAGTGACTAAAAAAGGGCTTGAGCCTGGTAAGAGGTTATGAGAGCTGTGTAGGATAAAGCAACATGTTTGTCTGTTGTTCATAGGCTTTCTAATTGTGTTGATGGCACTGAACAAAAATGAAACAGTTACAGCAGCCAAGGAGACAATTCTCACTCAGGATGGGTTTGGAAGGACAGAAACCTAGTAGTACTTAACTGTTGGGACAGAAACCTAGTGCTTAACTGTTGTATCCCCAGGGTATATATTATTTTCTTATTAGAATAACATATACTTCAGATTTATATAGAGAGATGAGAGAGAGAGAATGAAAATGAGATAGAGGGAGAGGGATAAAATAAAGGCAAGCAGTCAGATTTGAGCTCTATATTGAAGGTAAAATCCAAACTATATCTGGTAACAGATTTCAAGTAGAATGCAAGAGAAACTTCAGGATATAGAAAAATAGATATTTATCACCCACATTTCCCAAAAAGCAGAAACATGAACTTTTACTAAAATTATTATAAGAGTTTATCAGAACTATTTTTTCATGCTAAAATAATGTGACTTAACTTGCAATATTTCACTTGTGATAAAATGAGAAGCTGTGATCCCTGATTGTCACTGGGGTGCTAACATGCTTTTTCTGTTACAATTTTGCAAGGCACCGATTTCTTCATCAACACTGACATGGATGCTTTATCTCTATGGTGCTATTAATTTCAGCATTTTGTGTTTATGAGTATATTTGGGGGTCTCTGAATATCCTGAAATTTAGAGAACAGGATCTTTTGTGAAATGTTAAATCCTTCGAGACAAAATTATATACCTTACATTGTAGGCTGAACATAGTCCTTCTAAACATCGAACCCTGTTTTGGTTGCTGCAAAGTAGAGACTTTTTGCATAGGAGAAGCCTCCGCCAGCTCTTTTATTCTCTTCTGGTATCAGAGGTCGGACTTTCTGGTGTACAGTGTCTCCACCACCCAGCTGGCTAAAGGCTGTAGTGAATGCCAATTACTACACCTGCAGTTAGGAGCCAATTATTTTTCCCTGAAAATGTTGTGAGTCTTGTACTAAAAATGGAGAGTTCAGGTAAGTAATGGAAGCTAGTCAGAGATTGAGTAGAAGGTGATAGAATGGGGCAGTGGGGTGACAGAAAGTCAAGATAGAGTACTCGTTGAGAGGAATGGCAGGAGAGATACAGAATGTTAGAGCTAAACAAGATCTTAGGGATCACCGGGTCACAAAAGAATCCTTGGCCTTGACTCTAGCTTTGAAAACAAAAGGTACCCTTAGTTCAGGTTTCGGGAATCTAGATGTCCCAAATTTGAATTTTATGTATATTTCTGCAAAGGAAGCGTGTAATAGAAAGACTTTTTAAAAAGTCTTATGTTTTGGGGAAATGCAGACAAATCTAGAGGTGAATGCTAAATCTTAGCTGTTAGTGTATCTTACATTTAGATCCAGGGAAATTTAGGTGCCTTTTATAAATCTAAAATTGTCCATAAAAAGATAGTATAATCTTAGCAACCTTGAGAGAACTGTGGGGTTTGGTGATGATATAGTTAAATTCCCTGGGTCTTAGTAAGTACTTAGTTAATTGTGATTTTTCCTACATGTAACACATGGCTATATTTTAAGATCTCTTTCAGTGTGTTGCTGCTTCTAAAGTTTTCTACAGCTCTGTTCACCAATCACTCTGACTTTTCATAAATGCTTAATATTTCTTCTTCAATTGACAGGGTATCTCAAAGATGCCTGGACTTTTTTTCCTTTTCTTTTCTTTTTTAAATTTTGCCTTCCACTAGCTGAATTGGAAGCTTAAAAGATTTCAGATATCCTTTTTAAACTGCCACCACTGCTTCATTTTCCCATTTCTTGGAACTGAGCTTATGTAGAGTGAATCCATTCTGACAAATGGCGTTTGTGTCTCATTGTAGAATGAGGCACAGTTGTATAAATATGACTGCTTTTGACAAACTTACTGTATGCTTCTGTATATATTCTTGAGTAGGAGGAGAGAAGGAATACTTGAACTAGAGTCAAGCCCCCCTGGTAAGGATTCCTAAGAAAAGTTAACTATATTCTCTGAAGTACACAATGTTATGAAACCATTCTATATCACCCATTTATAAGCGGCTGGGAATTTTTCTCTTGGGAAGTAATGACTGTGTTGTGGGGGTGGGTGTATGTTTCTAAATTTCTTCTTGTCTCTCTGGATGAACTGAAGGCAGAGGTAGGAACCAGGTAGATCTTGGAAACCGGTGTCTTAATCACGTAAACAGTGAATTCACTCAGCTGTAACGAAGGTTAGAGGCTTGAATCCCCCAGAGGCAAAAATTGAGACGATCAACTGATATACTTCCGAAAAATTAGTCCCTCAAATCTCAGTAGAACACAGCTTTACTTAAACATATACAAAATTCCTATGAATTGGAGTCAACTGAAAAGTAACTTTTGCTTAATTTTCAGATCAGAGACCATCTAGCAAGTTGAAATTCATTTTCCTCAGTACAGCATTCAAATCTAATATCTTAAATTCCTGTGAGAGCAACTAAGGTTTGGAATTGTAGAGATAAACTTGTGTTCTAGACTTAGATTAGGAGTATGTGGAAGAGAAAAGATTCTGTAGCTAATTCAGCACTACCAGAATTTAAGATCCTCTACAAAAAAGCCAGAAGTGGTAAAACTCACTGTCTGCCCTCAGATGCGTCTTACAAATTAGTAATTAATCTGAGGGGAAAGATCATTTTCATTTTTTCCTGCATCTATGCAAATGCCATGAAAATCCACGTGTCACATTTACATTTGTCATAGACACCGGCATTAATAGCATATTTAAAAGTCATGATGTCACCGCCATTAATCAGGGCCTGTGGTGCAGGGCTTCAGTGTCATCTATTAATCACCAGAGTCTGCAGACATGTGCATGCGGAAAGGCTAAGTTTAGATCCATAAAACATGATTTACTTTTTTAAAAAGTTCCATGATTGAAGGTGTATTACAATCTTTATCTGCTTTGGACTCTTTCACCACTATGTCCTTAGGAAACCAAAATGCTTTTGAATGTATTCTAACTCAGAATGAAGCTATAGGACAGGGCAGAACTGTCCCATAGTTTCCAAGGCTGTAGCTGATAACTTTTAAAGAACACAATTCAGTTCATAATGGAAAGCTACAGTAAGGACACTGAGTCAACTCAAGTAAGTTCTCTTAGAAATAGGTTTTGGTGGTTGTTTTCTAAATAAGTAAATTGGCAGGGGAGGAGGAAGCAGTGATTTTCATATGAATTTTAATGCAATTCTAAAACTGGTCATGTTACAAAAGAATCACAGAGCACAGTGTTTGATAAAAGGAAAAAGAAAAAGAATAAAACAGAGGATCAGGAGATGACAGATTAGTTAAAAAAAAAGTAAACGAAGAATCCAAAAAAAGTGAAGAAATGAAAAGAAATAAGGGAAACTGACATAATGAAATAGATTGGATATCATGTAGCAAAGAAGGCAATGGCAGACGGGCTAAAGAAAAAGTAACAGAACAATGGGAAAAGAAAGTTACTGCTATCAGTATGGATGATTCTGATTGCTTCTTTTCCTCATAAGGGCCCTTGTCTTAGATTGATCTGTTCAGATGGTAAGCTGAATTTAATATACGATTGCATGCTTTTTGTGGAGTTTTAAATGTTTAGTATGGATATAATAAATAATCTTCTATTTAGTCCGCCTACTAAGAATTAGAAACACAAGTATTTTCAAAGCTTAGAACACGGAGCTTACAAAACTCTGTCATGAGATCTCTAGAATAATCTCTGTCACCAAAGCTGTATTTTCCAATTTTGAGCCTTCTTCCTTCCTTCCTTCCTTCCTTCCTTTCTCTTTCTTTCTTTCTTTCTTTCTTTTTCTAATTTTTGTATTTTTATAACCAATAATTATCAATCCATGTGATTACATATTTGATTCATTTCAGACTTCAAGTGTTGCTACAATCTTGAATTTCTTCATATTTTGCCTTAGCAGTTATGAGAAAAATTTGAATAATAGTAATTTTAAATGTGTTTTGTTTTCTATATGGGTATACATATAAATAGAAAGCTGCATGTCACAATGGATCTTGAAATATTCTTTGTTGATAATTACTATGGTGCCATTCTTTTTTGTTATTCCTGACATGGTATATTATGTGCCGTTGAGTTGGAACTGACCGTTTCTTCAAGAGGGTTTTCAGAGGCATTAAGCCCATGGGAGGAGTTGCCCATTTTTCTCTCTTGCAGAACAGTTGATGGATTCAAACTGTACACCTTTGTATTAGCACCAAAGCTGCTTTCCATTATGCCACCAGAGCTTCCTGACATAGTAAACATAGTATAGTTGTTGTTGTTGTTAAGTGCCACTGAGTTGAGTAAGACTCATACTATATTATCAACATATTGTATTCCTGTAATATTCCTGTCTGAGTTGATATGTCCAATTCCCAGTCATTCCAGCTCATTAATCCCTAGGATGTATATCCCAAATTGGTCCATTTCATTAATGACAACTTACAATTTTCCTCATGATTTATACATCATATATTTTAAAATCAATTGTTAATAGATCGTTGCCTCTGTCTCTTTTCATTTTAAGACATTCCACATAAACATATGAAGGTCTTGAGAACTTTATTCCATCACATTACTAAGGTTAACTCTGTTGGAAAAAGCATCTCTTTCTCAGCCATATTGTATGTACCTTCTAATCTCAGATGTTTATCTTCTAGTACTGCAAAGATAATGTGCTTATGCTATTCATAAAGTTTTCAAGACTCGGTTTTTAAAAACATTAAGAATATTACAACATCTTTTTAATAACATTCTAATAGCCACTTTTGAAGAACATTTTTTTAAGAACATTAAGTTCTTTTTAGTATGTTTCCATCTGAATGCTTAAAAGCTGTCCATGGCTGACCTTTATTGTATTTGAAATAGCAATGGCACGGCTTCCTGCATTACAGCAACATGCAATATGACATGATTTATAGGTGATATAAATCACGTTATGTTACATATCCCTGCTTCTAATTAAAAATTATCATTTCCCAGTTTTCTAGGAGGTGAAGTTTTATAAATATCATTCTGAATTTACATACATATATATATATATATACATATATACATATATTTATACATATTTATATACACACACACACACACACACACACACACACACACACACACACAGCACGCTACGTTGGCCTAGTGGACAGAAAGTTATGCTACCAAGCCCAAGGTAGGTGATTCTAATCTGTGGCACTCAGGCCTGACTTAAATTGTTTTTTGTCAAGCATTCTTCTAAGTGGTATAGCACAAGTCTGTGCATTGCTGTACCGAGGTCACTTGTGGTTTCTTTGATGTTAAACACTGTGACACTGATGTGTCAAATGTAATAATGGTTACCCATGGTGGACAGTGTTTGCTGGAGCTTCCTGATTTAAACCAAGCTTGGAAGCAGGAGTGGCATCCACTTCCGAAATGGCTTGCCTCCAGAAATTCTATGAACAGTGCTCAGATCTTTTGTTCATTAGAGTTCCTATGAGTCTATGACTCGATGGCACTTAACAACAACAACAACATATTCAGAGAGAGAGAAAGTGATCACATTCACTCTGGTGGACTAGTGCAAGAATCTGCATTGCAATCCCAGTTTGAGGTCACCAGCTTCTCCACAAGGGGAGAATGGAAAATCTCCCCCTGTGTGATTAATTGGTTCTAAAAACCCCCAAGAGGGTCATTCTGTGGTTCACAAATATATTTATATATGAAGGTTTTTGTATAAATAGAAAATCATGTCATATTTCAATTGTGATTAAAACATAAATATGAGTATGAAGCAGAAATAAATTATCTTTGATTTTTCTTTTATAAAATGACAGAATCTTGTACAGTGAATGATTTCTTCATTGCAAATACCATTTATAAGAACATAAACACCGATTATACACATGGACCTCACCTGAATGGCCTCCACAGAAATTAGATTTACCAAGTCTATGGAAAGAATCATTGAAGAAGCTCAATATTAGCTCTGAAAATGAGGCAAGATACTGATTGTGGAATAGACCACCAACTACTCATATGCAAGTTCAAACTGAAACTAAAGAAAATTAAATCAAACTCACAAGAACAAAATTTGACCTTGAGTATACCACCTGAATTAAAAAATCATCTCAAGAACAGATTTGAGGCCTTGAACACTAATGAGTGAAGGCAAAATGAGCTTTGGGAGGATATTAAGAATATTCTTCTTAAAGAATGCAAAAGGCCATTACAAAGACAGAGGAGGAAGTAAAGGTTGAGTTGGATGACAGAAGAGACTCTGAGTATTGCATTTGAATGCTGAGAAACCAAAGCAAAGAGAAGAAATCAAGAAGTTAAGGAACTTAACAGAAGATTTCAAGGGACAGATTGAGAAGGCAAAGCAAACTGTCATAGTGAAATATGCAAAGAGTTAGAGATGTAAAATCAAGAGGTTGAGCTTCTTTAGCAGTTCTTAAGCTGAAGGAAATGAAAAACAAATTCAAGATTCAAGGGCAGAATACTTAATAATCCAGGAAACATCGAAAGAAGATGGAAGGAGTACACAGAGTCACTGTATAAAAAAAAAAAAAAGAACCAACCCCATAAAACAAAACCCAAACCTGGCTGACACAGAAGTATTTCATGAAACAACTTATGTTCAAGACATAATGGTGATGAAGGGAAAAGTTCAAGCTGCTCTGAAGGAACTGGCAAAAAAACAAGGCCTCAGAAATTGATAGAATACAAATTGACAATTGATATATTTCAATAAGTAGGTACATCCCTGGAAGTACTTACCAGACTATGTCAAGAAATCTGGAGGACAACTACCTAGCCAACTGACTGGAAGAGATCCATATTTATTCCTTTTCCAAAAAAGAAGACCTGACAGAGTGTGGAAATGATTAACAATATCTCTACTATCACACACAAGCAAAATCCTGCTGAAGATTTTCCAAAAACAACTGGACCAATATATTGACAGAGAACTACCAGAAATACAAGCTGAGTTTAGAACAGGCTGTGGAACTAGGGACATCATTGCCAATATCAGATGGGTCTTGGTCAAAAGCAGTGAGTATGTCTATCTGTATTTCAACTATGCAAAGGCATTTGACTGTGTGGGTCACAGCAAATTGTGGATGGCCTTGAGAAGAATGGGAATCTCAGAACACTTAATTGTGCTCATGTGAAAACTGTAGTTGGACAAAGAGGCAGTTGTCAGAACAGAGCAAGAAAACACTGCATAGTTAAAAATCAGAAAAGGAATGCATCAAAAACGTGTCTGTCTTCATATCTTTTTACTCTGTATTCAGAAATGATTAATCAAGAGGCTGGACTTTATAAAGAGGACTATACCATGAGGATTAGAGGAATACTCATCAACAGCCTGTGTTATGCAGATGATACTCCCTTACTTGTGAAACTGAGAGGGACTCAAGCATCTGTTGCAGATGGTCAAGGAAAGTAGTTTCTAGTATGAATTGAAGCTCAACATCAAGACAGCAAAGATTTTCACCATTGGGCCAATTGGCAGCATCTTAATAGATGGAGAAGTAATTGAGATTGCTAACAATTTCGGCTTGCTTGATTTCACAATCAACACTCTTGGCACCAGCAGTCAGGAAATCAAAAGACAAATTGCATTAGGGAAATTTGTTGTTAGTGACCTCTTCAGAGTGCTGAAGAGAAAGGATGTCAGTCTAGAAAATAAGGTGCACCTGATTGAAGCTATGGTCTTTGCAAATTACTTGCTATGAATCAGAGAGTTAGACAATGACCAAGGTTGACAGAATTGATGCCTTTGAATTGTAGTGCTGGTGAAAAATATTGAACATGCTGTGGACTACCGAGAGAGCTAACAATTCTGTCCAGGAAAGAGTGAAACCAAACTGCTCCTTTGAGACTAGAATTCTGAGATTCTATTTCACATACTCTAAGAATGTAGCCAGGAGGGATCAGTCTCTGGAAAAGGACATCATGCTTGGAAGTGTAGAGGGACAGACAGCGCTGGAGAGGAAGAACCCTGATGAAAGGGATTGACACAACTGTGTTAATGCATAGGGTTACTCTACATAGGTAGCTATGAGTTGTATAGTCAACTTGATGGCACATTACAACAACAACAACAGCATTGTTGCTCACTGCGATTGAGTCTAAAGCGACTCATAGGTGATGCCTACAGCAGATTTTCAGAGGCAGCCTATCACATGGGAAGAGATTGCCCATCTTTATCCTGTGGAGCAGCTGGTGAATCTGAACCATATGCATTTGGGTTGGCAGTGCGGCTCCTTATCTTTAGGCTACCAGTGCTCCCTCCACTAGGCCACCAGAGATCCTTTTCTTTTATATAAGTTCAAATAAGTGGATTACCTTCCCCAATTTAGAAATGGACTTGTGCTTCCACTTATAAATATGTTGTTGCTGTTGTTGTTGATAGATTCCACATAAATTCAGAACCAACCCATAACTCAACATAAATTCAGAACTGAGCCATGGCTGATACTTAGGCAAGTTTCGAGAATCAGTTAATCACAAGGGAGGAGACTGCCGCAGAGCAGCTGGTGGCCTTGAACCTCATGCCTTTGGGATTGCAGTGCTGCTTCTTGCCACTAGATTGCCAGAGCTCACTT
>NW_006399782.1:15982683-15983368 GCF_000299155.1 Elephantulus edwardii | reverse complement strand
TTTTTTTTTTTTCATGAGAATGTCCAGAGCGATAGTTTAAGAAAAAGGAAAATTGTAGAGTGGGAAAAACAGATGATGTCTCATTGTTCTTAAGAACAACAACAGTAAAAGTGTTCTTCAGAATGTTTCTAGTATTTTTAATGTCTAAAATAACTTCCTATCATTCTTCTCATTTATTTTCTCTTAGAAGAAGAAAAAAAAATAACAATAGGCCTTGTATCCTTTGTCCAGTTTTTCCAGGTACTTATCTTTGGTCTTGTTTAATTAAAGAATATTTCTTAATTTTTGCTTATATCTAGACTATTATGAACAAGAACATGATAAAATAATGAAGATTCATGAACAACTGAGGTATGAGGATAATACAATCCTCTTGCTGAAAGCAAAGGGAATCTGAAGTATTTGCTGCTGAAGAGCAAAGACTATAATTTTCAGTGTGATAACAAAAAGAAAACAAAAATTCTCAGAAGTGGACCAATGGGCAACACCATGGTAAGTGGATAAAAGATTTATGTTGATGATGTTTTAATTTTATTTGGCCATATCAATGCCCCCAGAAGTAGCAATCAAGAACTCCAACATCACATTGCATTGTGCAAATCTGCTGTAAATGGCCTAAGTGAAGTACTAAACAGGAAAGCTGAGGGAGATCTGGTAGTTTAGTGGCAAGAAGCTGCACTGCAAT